>NC_073382.1:83819795-84072295 GCF_028641065.1 Leucoraja erinaceus | reverse complement strand
AGTCCAGTTAGCTTGCTAACGTTAAACAAAAACATGTTCCAAATTTACTATCCCTGGAAATTGACCATTTTGAAATTTGTCATTTAGTTTCAAAAAACCCAAATCGCAGAGAGAAAAAAAAACTTTCCTTGACTCAATTTCTCTGGGGCAACTCGACATGAAGTAGCTCGATAATGTTATCAGGTCAATACAGTCAAATACAGCAGACCCCTACAGATCATCTCTGGCTATCTTGCCCCCACAGTTCCCATCGTTCCCCAGCTCCACACTGCCAGCTTCTATCCCCCTCCACAAAACCCACAAGCAGGACTGCCCTGGCAGACCCATTGTTCCTACCTGCTCCCTGTCCCGCTAAATTCATCTCCACATACCATCGATTCCATCCCACCCACCCCTGTCCAGTCCCTTCCCACCTCCATCCGAGACACCTCACACTCTGCGATATTTCAATAACTTAAAATTCCTAGGCCCCTGTTACCTAATCTTTACCATGGACGCCCAGTCCCTTTTACACCTCCCACCCCACGTCAGGTCACACGGACCTCAGGCCCCTCCCCGAATTTACCATGAACCTCCAGTCCCTTTACACCTCCATTCAAAATGTATCTGAACCCGGGCCTCTGACGCTGTAAGGCAGCTGAAGGGACGAAGGACAGGGAATTATGGATGATACTGTGGAGGGGAATGGATAGGGTATGAATGAGGAATTGCAAGCTAGTTCAATAGTGCAGACAGTGTCTCGGATGTAGGTGGGAAGGGGCTGGACAGGGGTGGGTGGGATGGAACCGAGGTATGTGGAGACGAACTTTAATCCTACTTGTCGGTTTTGGGAAGGAGATGGCGCAGTGGCTGACTTGTCTCCGTTTATTTGTCCCCTCACACGAGTTTGAAATCAAAACATTTGTCTCAGGCAAGGGGCGATGTTATTATCAAGATGATTAGTGGAAGTACCTCTTCCTCAGTGCGCTGAGCTCACTAGTAATTCCTGCATGGTGAACGAAGCCTTGCCCATCATCATCGAAGCGGATTTGGCTGGTGGCTCTGGTCGCGGCCCGTGCTCCAGCAGCCCGTCCAATCTTCATGTTTGCAATTATATCACTGAAAGCAGCATCGTTCAAACAAGTTTAGTTCAACAAATCCAGGCATGCCTTTTGCTTCTTACAAACCCACAATCAGAATATCTTGTCCTTGTAGATGAAAACGATACAATGCTGGATAATAATTAACAGCTCGGGCCGACTGAGAGAGTTAAGCTGCTTTACCACTGATCCCAAAGAAAACCATGTGTTGTTTCCACGGAATGCACCTAATTCCAGGATTTTAATAACAACAGGGGAACAAATACGTTGAATGGTACTGTTTATTTCAGGGATGCAGCGTGGAAACAGGCCCTTCGGCCCGTCGAGGCTGTGCCGACCATCGATCACCCATTCACACTGTCTCATCCGCTCCCCACACACCGGGGGCAATTTACAGAGGACCAATTAACGCACTTCAATGAGTGGTGTGGTTCTAGAAGGGGCGAGAGGGGAAAGAAAGCCCATCACATTTCCCGAAACGTTGCCTATTTCCTTCGCTCCATAGATGCTGCTGCACCCGCTGAGTTTCTCCAGCTTTTTTGTGTAACTGATGAAACAATGCTGACGGAGCTTCAGGCTGCACCAATCCACACTGCTCCTCATAAAACCAAGGCCTTAGAGTAATCCAGTACAGACACAGGCCCTTCGGCCCAACTCCTCCATGCCAACCGAGATGCCCCATTTAAGCTGTGAACTAGGTAAGTACCCCAAGCAACGTTCATGCAGCCTGACCCGCTGTGTTACTCCAGCACTGTGTCTTTTTTAATTTATAACCCAGCATCTGCAGTTCCTCATTTCTACACTAACGTCTTTTAAATATAATACCTGCCCCAGCTACCTCCTTTGGCAGCCCATTCCATTTTTAGTAACGCCAAGGCAGGTAGCCTTGCTTAGTGCAATAAGCTTTATTTCTTTGATATATTTAAACTGTACGATATATCCAAACAAATAAAGATTGAAGTAGCTGACACACCACGGTTTGATCACATTTCTACCATTGCTTATTGTTCAACAGTGTTAAACAATTAACGGTAAATGGACCCACTACAATTCTGGGTTTTCTTTAATATGCACATTATGTTTCAAAATTATTCTCTCTAATATCTATCACATTTTGTTTCCCAGGAATGGATATTCAAAAGGTATAAAATGTTTCCAGTTCAGCTGAAGGTTTGGAGACTTTACAATGCACACACGCAGATAATTGTTCATAAGTGATGGGAGCAGAATTAGGCCATTCGGCCCATCAAGCCTTCTCCGCCATTCAATCATGGCTGATCTATAGAAACATAGAAATTAGGTGCAGGAGTAGGCCATTCTGCCCTTCGAGCCTGCACCGCCATTCAATATGATCATGGCTGATCATCCAACTCAGTATCCCGTACCTGCCTTCTCTCCATACCCCCTGATCCCCTTAGCCACAAGGGCCACATCTAACTCCCTCTTAAATATAGCAATCTCTCCCTTTCTCCCTCTCAATCTCTCTCCCTCTCAATCCCATTCTCCTGCCTTCTCCCCATATCCCCAGACACCTGTACTAATCAAGATTCTATCCATCTCTACCTTAAAAATATCCACTAACATGTTCTCCACGGCCTTCAGTGGCAATGAATTCCACAGATTCACCACCCTCTGTCTAAAGAAATTCCTCCTCATCTCCTTCCAAAAGGAAAGTCCTTTCATTCTGAGGCTCTGGCCTCCGGTCCTTGACTCTCCCACTAGTGGAAACTTCCTCTCCATATCCACTCTACCAAGATTGGTAGCAAACAGAAATAGCAGAACAGCACAAGGCTCTTTCAGCACTTTATTCTTCATGGACATTCCTTCACTTGGTTGTTTCAGAAGATGTTCAATTTTGAATTATATCAAAGAAGCTTGCCTTTTTAATTATTTGTCTTACAGCACGCCAATAGAAAAGTTTTTTTTTTTAATGTAGACAAATTGAATTAATACGTCTGTGGAGGCAGTTTTGGATGCATTGAATTCCAAAGAGGTCGTTTAGATTGCCTGTGTTAATTTGGTCTGCTCCATGGTCGAGACGTTGCAATCTGGTGCAGCCAGGATTAGCTATCTAGTTGTTGTTTTTCAGTTGTTATTGGTGGCAGATTGTCAAATAAATCAGGTCATGGCATTATCTACGGAGGCACACACAAGTGATCTGCACTAAACCACGAGTACTGGACACAGTATCTGGCATATGGCAAATTAGACTACTTTAATAAATATTTAAGTCACAGTAAAATTTAAAAAAACAGCTACGTTTTGTAGTGCAGTGCATTATCATCCACCCGTTATTTTACAGAAAGCCAATCCTGAACTTGATGCAACTAGGAAAACTTGTTCAATCTTTTCTGATTTGAAAGAAATGTTGATGCAAGTGAACACACTCATTACTCAGGGTAACCGTTTGAAAATGATGATATTTCAGTTCTGATTTACAAAAACATTGGGGATTTGCGGTTATCACCAGCTTGCAGGGCTATACTGAATCGGTTTGGTACACAGAGGCAGCGGAGAAGGCCGACTCGAGATGGCTCTGGATCAGGAGAGGAGGACCATGGGGAGGAGCGAATGCCACCTGAGCAAGTCGTGGTCTGGTCAACCACGGCTGGGTCGCCCGAGTGAGGGTGTCTGATGTTGAAAGACCCGAAACACCCAGGTTACATCACTGATGATGTGTACAGCAGCATCAAGACATGGATTTTTTTTAGCAGTTCATACAATAAGACTATGTTTCAAATATATCTAAAGAAAAAAGCACAAAACACATTATAGTATAACCCAGTTTTTCTGTAAAATAAATAATGTTTTCACAGAACATCCAAATTTATTCTGTAGCAACTATTGGCCAAAAAAAATAATAATTTAAACACGTCATAGTTTCCCCCCCCCCACACAGAGCGGCTGGAGGTAGTTGAGGCAGGTAGTATAACAACATCTAAGACACTTGAACAGGGACATGGATAGTGTACCTCCAGTTTAAATTCCAGTTGGAATATTTTGGAGGACCAAGTAACCAAGAACCAAGATAGGAATGGTTTAGAGGGATATGGGACAAACGTGGTCAAATTGGGACAAGTGGAGATGGGGCATCTTGGTCAGCATGGGCCGAAGGGCCTGTTTCCGTGCTGTATGACTCTAAGTGTCTTTGAGGCAGGCAGTCAGTCAGAGACAAACAGAGCAGAAGGATCAGCTGACCATTACTCCATGCTGAAATGCCAACAAATAACAATACATTTCTGGCCACGGAAGCACTTCAGCTGTCCGCCTCTCCAATGCAATGATCAGGGACTGGTGGCAGCAGATCTGTGCACAAACCTCCTGCTTAGACAGCATTCTCTGGGACTATCAGCACTTATAGTGAAAAGTGGGTAAACTTTGTCAAGCATCATACAATGTCAGTGAGTGAAATTAAGTCCTGGAGTAACTCAGCGGTTCAGGCAGCATCTCTGGAGAACGTAGGTGACTTTTTCCAGATCAGAATTCTTTTCAGTCGAATGTGAAGAAAGGTCACAATCTGAAACCTTGTCTGTCCATTCCCTCTGCAGATGCTGCCTGACCCACTGAGTTCCTCCTCCACTTTATATTTTACTCAAGATTCCAGCCTCTGCATTTCCTTGTCTCTCCAGTTTGTACGTGGTATAGTTCTCAACCATTTTTTAAAAGGTCCATTGTATCCCACGCTCCCACGTCTGTTTGGAGGTGTAGCATATATTACTGAGGCACAAGAAACGGCGGGTGCTGGAGTCTTGAGCAGAACACAAAGTGCTGGAGGGAGCATCTGCAGACTGAGTGGAGGTGATCCTTCTATGGACACAGTCTGCCAGTCAATTTCCTCCACAGATGCCCCCTGAACCACAGGTTACTCCAGCACTTTGTGTTTTGATGAGCATATGTGGCTGAGAAGGCAGCAAGCCTGTCTCCACCCCGCTATTTTTGAAGATGGAAGTCCCGACACACTGAGAATATGATATAGAATGAAGGTGTCACTCCTCGGCCAGGCGAAGCTGCAGATTGCGACCTTTAATACACATTTGGACGAATATATAATAATAATAATAAATAATAATAATTTTATTTATAGAGCACTTTAAAAACAAACATAGCTGCAACAAAGTGCTGCACATCACTAATCATTGATAAAAAAGTTAATACACACCAAAAATAACAATCAAAAGAAATAGCAGGAAAAGACATGTAAAATAAAGAAACATCAAAAACACCACAAACAGAAGCAAAGCCTCAGGCATGGTCAAAAGCCAGGGAGTACAAATGTGTTTTAACACTGGATTTGAAGATGGACAGGAAGTGTTTGGGGGGTGGGGGGGGGGGGGGGGGGGGGGGGGGGGGGGGGGGATACGAGTCAAAATGCAGGGAAATGGGAGTAACCCAGTATGCCAACTTGGTCGGCATGTGGGCGGACGGGCCTGTTTCTGTGCTGTACACCTCCATGACTCCATTACATGAAGACAAACTAGTTTGATGTTAGTGCTCCGGAACATGTGGAAATCAGAGCCCCAGTCATAGCGACTTGTAGATTGAATTTGGAAAAAACCCGTGAGCAGGGAAATAGGGGTCATGTTGTGGGGTGAGGGTGGGATAGATTGAGATAACCAATCAAAAAATGAACTCAACACACACTTCACACTCTTTAGACTTTAGAGATACAGCGTGGAAACAGGCCCTTTGGCCCACCGTGTCTGCGTTGACCAGGGATCACCTGCACACTAGTTCTATCCTACACTACGGCCAATTTATAGAGACCAATTAACCTACAAACCTGCACGTCTTTGGAGTGTGGGAGGAAACGGGAGCTTTTGGGGAAAACCTACGCGGTCACAGGGAGAACGTGTAAACTCCGAACTGACCGCACCTGCGGTCAGGATTGAACCCAGGTGCCTGGCGCTGTGAGGCAGCAACTCTGCCACTGTGGTGCCCAGTCCGTTTACAGATCACTTCACTGAAGGCCCACAGCCGTGTCCTCGTCTCCGGACTTACCCGATGTTGCGGGCATCTCCATGCTGATGTGCCTCCGTTTCCGATTCGTGCTTTCTCAGTTGTTGGAGCAGCTCGGACTCGACCTGCGCCTTGTGGCGAGGCATGGAAGATGCGACCGCAGACGCCGCTGCAGCAAGGTCCCGGCTTACCGTCTCGCCACTGAAACAGACGTACAAACGTGCACCAATCATTCACTCATCACTCTATGTGGCAACTCCAGAATTATAAAAATTAAACCAAATCTTGCAATGTTATTCTCTTAACTTCTTGCCTGGACAGGTGTCGTTTCTGGCCCCATGTGGGCATCACGGAGCCACAACAGGCTCTGTATCTCAGTACAGGGAACATTGAACAGTACAGTACAGCACAGCAACAGGCTCTTCAGCCCACAATGTCTGTGCTGAACATGTTGCCAAAACCAACTCATCAGCTTGCACATGATCCATATCCCTCTATTTCCTGCATATCCATGTGCCTATCCAAACGTCTCCTAAACCCCACCATTGCATCTGCCTCCACCACCACCCCCCGTAGCACATTCCAGGCACCCACCATCATCTGTGTAAAATAAAACTTGCTCTGCACATCTATAGAGTTTACCTTCTCACCTTAAAGCTATGCTCTCTGGTCTTTGCTATTTCCACCCTGGGGAAAAATGTTCTGTATGTCTACCCTATCCATGACTCTCATCATTTTATCTACTTCTATCAGGTCTCTCCTCAACTTCCGGCGTTCCAGATAAAACAAGACAAGTCTGTCCAAACTGGCGCTGTAGCTAATACCCCTAATCCAGGCATGCATGATTCCAAATGTGGCCTAACCAAAGTCCCTTAAAGCTGCAACATGACTTTGTGATTCTTATACTCAATGCTCAGTCCTTTAGTTTAGTGTGGAGATGCCCTTCGGCCCACCAAGTCCACGGCGACTAGCAAGCCCCGTATACTAGCACTATCCTACACACTAAGGCATGGGTGTCAAACTCGCGGCTTGCGGGCCGCAACGGGTCCGATCCGGCCCGCATGATGATTTCCCCGATGCCAGAGCGGGCTGCAGATATCCGCGGTGCCAGATCGGACTGCGTTTGCGCCGCGATCCGGCGGCGCGAATGAAGTCGCGTTTTGCCCGTGACCTAAAATGAATTTGACTCCCCTTCACTCGGGACAATTTACAATCTTTATTGGAGCCAATTAACCTATATACTTGTACGTCTTTGGAGTGTGGGAGGAAACTAGAGCACCTGGAGGAACCCACGTGTTCACGGGGAGAACGTACAAACTCCGTAGTCAGGATTGAACCCAGGTCTCTGGCGAGTGATACATCACTCTACCGCTGCGTCACCGTGCGAGTGATGTATCAAACACGTATGACAACAAGCAATTGCACGCCTATTTTGCCACTCCATCTACTTGTATTGCCACTTTGAGAGTGTTATGCAGTACTGCAGGGAAATGTTAGCCACGATTCTCGTTTCCTCCTGGAATGATAGAGACGTATCAGCAGAAGGCTATTGGGCAGCAAACACAGGGGACCTTCAAGGCAGACACACTTATGGGCCTGTCCCAAGGACATAGGCTATTTTTTAGGTGACTACAGGCGCTAGGCTTGTCGCCACATGGTCGCCGGGGTGTGGCCTGTATGGTTGTGAGTAGTCTCCTCAGTCACCCAAAGAGTTGTAGCGTCTTTCTGGTCACCAATGGATTTTCAACATGTTCAAAAAAATTTGGCGACAATCGGCGAGTGGGTTTGACGCCAATGAGCGTAGCTCGACATCTACTGACGTAGGTGCATTGGTAGGTCGTCATCAGGTGACGTGGGCTGTCGCTGGTGCTGACTTTGGTGAATTCCATTGGCGACTACCTACGTCAACCGGTGACAGGTACCGGCGTCAAGAGAAGTCAAGTAGCGACAGGCATTGTCTTCAGTTGCTGCCGCCAGGGTCGTAGCTTGTCGCGGGTGGACGAAGGTTGACTTTGGTTGTCGCCTGTGTGGTCGTAGGATGTCGTAGGTGTCGTCGTAGGTGGACGTCCTAAGTCGTGAAGATTGGGTCGCCGGTTGTCGGTAGCTCGCCGTAGCTTGATGTCGACTAGGTGTTAGGTTGTCGTAGACATTGTTGTAGGCGGGGGTCCAGTCGCCGGTTATTTAACGACCTGCTACGACTACGACAGTCGCCGTAAAAAAATTGTCTAAATGGCCCTTTAGCGCATGGACAGTTACAGGCACTGGGATATCATGGCTATTAGATACATGGTTGAGGGAAAGGCAGGAGTGACAGCTTGGTGCTCTGGGATACCACGCTCGGTGTGATAGAGGTGAGGATAAGAAAGAGGGGGAAGTTGCGTTTCTGATTAGAGAACACATCAGCACAGTGTTTCGATGGGACATTCTTGGGGGATCATCCAGTGAGGCCATATGGGTGGATTGAGACATAAGGCGCCGATGATCACTGTGAAGGCTTTGTACTACAGATTCCCCAACAGTCCGTGGAAATGCGAGGATCAAACTCATAGTCATACAGCATGGAAACAGGCCCATCGGCCCAACTTGCCCATGCTGACCAAATCCCCCTTCTACACTGAAGAAGGGTTTTGGCCCGAAACGTCGCCTATTTCCTTCGCTCCATAGATGCTGCTGCACCCACTGAGTTTCTCCAGCATTTTTGTGTACCTTCCCTCTTCTACACTAGTCACACAGCATGGAAACACTAGTCCCACCTGCCTGCGTTTGTCCCATATCCCTCGAAACCTTTCCTAGCCATGAACCGGTCTAAATGTGTTTTCTAAGTGTCGCAATAGTACCTGCCTCAGCTACCTCCTCTGGCAGCTCGCTCCATACACCCACCATCCTCTGTGTGAAAAAGTTGCCCGTCAGGTTCCCATTAAATCTTTCCCCTCTCACCTTAAACATAAGGTTCTTTATTCCCCTACTTTGGATAAAGACTCTACGCATTCACCCCTTTCTATCCCCTCGTGATTTTATACACCTCCATAAGATCAACCCTCATCCTCCTGCGTTTCAAGGAATAGTCCTAGTCCCACAGGAAAGCAGTGATGGGATCGGTCAAAGTCAACATGGATTTATGAAGGGGAAATCATGCTTGAATAATCTTCTGGGATTTTTTTTGAGGATGTAACAAGAAGAATGGATAAGGGAGAGCCAATGGATGTGTTGTATCGAGATTTTCAAAAAGCCTTTGACAAAGTCCCACACAATAGATTAGAATGCAAAATGAGAGCACATGGTATTGGGGGTATGGCATTGACATGGATAGAGAACTGGATGGCAGACAGGAAGCAAAGAGAAGGAATTAACGAGTCCTTTTCAGAATGACAGGCAGTGACTAGTGCGGTGCCGCAAGGCTCAGTGCTGGGACCCCAGTTGTTTACAATGTATATTAACGATTTAGACGAGGGAATTAAATGTAACACCTCCAAATTTGCAGATGACACAAAGCTGGGTGGCAGTGTGAACTGAGAGGAGAATGCGATGGGGCTGCAGGGTGACGGATAGATTGGGTGAGTGTGCAGATGCATGGTAGATGCAGTATAATGTGGATAAATGTGAGGTTATCCACTTTGGTGGCAACAGGCAGATTATTATCTGAATGGTGTCAGATTAGGAAAAGGGGAGGTGCAACGAGACCTGGGTGTGCTTGTACATCAGTCACTGAAAGTAAGCGTGCAGGTACAGCAGGCAGTGAAGAAAGCCAATGTCATGTTGGCCTTCATTGCGAGAGGATTTAAGTTTAGGAGCAAGGAGGACTTACTGCAGTTGTACAGGGCCCTGGTGAGACTGCACCTGGAGAATTGTGTGCAATTTTGGGCTCGTAATTTGAGGAAGGACATTATTGCTATTGAGGGAGTGCAGTGTAGGTTCACCAGGTTAATTCCTGGGATGGTGGGACTGACATATGATGAAAGAATGGGTCGACTGGGCTTGTATTCACTGGAATTTAGAAGAATGAGAGGGGGTCTTATAGAACCATATAAAATTCTTAAAGGATTGGAGAGGCTAGATGCAGGAAACATGTTCCCGATGTTGGGGAGTCCAGAACCTGGGGTCACAGTTTAAGAATAAGGGGAAGGCCATTTAGGTCTGAGATGAGGAAAAACTTTTTCACCCAGAGAGTTGCGAATCTGTGGAATTCTCTGCAACAGAAGGCAGTGGAGGCCAATTCACTGGATGTTTTCAAGAGAGTTAGATATAGCTCTTAGAGCTAACGGAATCAATGGTTATGTGGAAAAAGCAGGAACGGGGTACTGATTTTAGATGACCTACCATCATATTGAATGGCGGTGCTGGATCGAAGGGCCGAATGGCCTACTCCTGCACCTATTTTATTGTGTTTCTACTCAACCTCTCCTGATAGCTCAAGCCCTCGAGTCCTGGCAACATCCTCATAAATGTTCTCTGCACCCTTTCTTTACAACAGCTATTTAAGCTAATCCCAATTCCAGGAGCTCAGGTAGGGTCATTCATCCTCCAGAACCTTAAATTAGTGTTCATGGAACCAGGAGGCAAGAATTGCCATAAACACAGACTGAGCCTTATTTACACAACAACAACCTCCTGTGTTCAAAGTTGAAAAACTCTGGACAATGTGAATTCATTGGCATTTGTCTAATCATAACACACACAGTATTTTCCCCCCAGAGTAGGATAATTCAGAACCAGAGACATAGGTATAAGGTGAGAGGGGAAACATTCAATAGGAATCTGAGGGACAACTTTTTCACAGGGTGGGGATATGGAATGAGCTGCCAGAGGAGGTAGTTGAGGCAGGGACTATGACAATATTTAAAAGACACTTGGACAGGTACATGGATAGGAAAGGTTTGGAGGGAAATGGGCCAAACATGGGCAGGTGGAACTAGTGTAGATGAGACATCTTGGTAAGCATGGACAAGTTCACCAGTGTATAAATATGGCTCAGTCCTTTTTCCTAATGATAATTCTGAATTCACGATCCTTCCATAAGTTAGGGTACTGTCCGATTCACCTCTACCCCATTGTGGACATTGGACTTTGTCTGTGGAACTGATGCACTACAATGCTGAGAACTATATTCTGCACTCTGTATCTTCCCCTTTGCTCTACCTATTGTACTTGACTTTGACTTGATTGTATTTATGTAGGGTATTATCTGATCTGATTGAACAGAATGCAAAGATTCAGATTCAGATTCAATTTTAATTGTCATTGTCAGTGTACAGTACAGAGACAACAAAGTGCATTAGACAACGAAATGCACTGCAAAATGCAAAATGCAAAACAAAGCTTGTCACTGTACCTCGGTACGGGTGACAGGTTTTGGTTTATTAACACACACTCCCCAAGTCACTCTGCTCCCATGCCCCACGGCCTTCCTTCCAAGCTCTGCCGTGCAAAGCCTTCCATGGTCCTTGTCCCAAATTGCAACGAGACATCAGAATCGGACTGAGCCAGGCCGACCCCCTACTTCATCCATCCAGTGCCACCAAGACAATAATAACCTAACCCTATACCTGGGTACAGGTGACAATATAACCTAACCCTATACCTTGGTGACAATAACAAACCCATATCTTTTCTGGGCGTCTTTAGCCTTTAGAAATACAGCATGAAAACAGGCCCTTTGGCCTATCGAGTCCGTATTGACCAGCGATCACCCCGCCGCACACAAGCACTATCTGACACAATTTACAATTTTACAGAAGCCAATTAACCTACAAACCTGCATGTCTTTGTGGAGTGTGGGAGGAACCCAGAGCATCCGGACAAAACTCATGCAGCCACGGGGAGAACGTACAAACTCTGTGCAGACAGCACCCACAGGGATGGAACCCTGGTCTCTGGCGCAGTAAGGCAGTAACTCTACCGCTGTGCCACCTTCCCTTTAGAGCCTTACCTCTGCGTGCTCCTTTCCTCTGCTGCCTTCTGAAACATGCTACTGGTGCTCTCCAATTCCTCGGGCTCAGCCTTTGCTCTGGCCTTGGCCCTCTCCAGTCTCAGGGCCTGGAACTTCCTCTTGGAGCTGACTTCCACTTTCATGCCACCAATGAGGTTGAGCAGATGGGCTTTGCCGGGAGGAGCAGCTTCCGTTTCCTCGGCATCTTGCGGCCGCGCGGGGGACGTAGCCTGCGGCGTTTCATGCTCCTTCCTCAGTGCAGCCGATGCAGTGAAGATCCACCTTCCTCCCGCTCCAGTCAGCAAGAGCAGGCTACAACAACAAGTGCAAGTCACATCAGAACTAAGCACAAGGTGCCCTCTCTTATCCCAAATTATTCTTTGTCTGGCCAACACAGCTAAGTTCAGGTTTATTATTGTCACATGTACCGAGGTACAGTGAAAATCTTTGTTTTGCATGCTACCCAAACAGATCAGATAATATACAATTAAGTCAAACTCGAGTACAGTAGGTAGAGCAAAGGAGATGGTGCAGAGTGCAGAATATAGTAGCACATCAGTTATAGAGTCATCCAACATGGAAACCTTCTGCCCTACTTATCCATGTTAACCAAGATGCACCATCTCCACTAGTCCTACCTGCCTACATTTGGCCCATATCCCACTAAACCTTTCCTATCCATCTACCCGTCCAAATGTCTAGTAAATGGTGTGGCTGTACCAGCCTCAACCACCTCCTCTGGCAACTTGTTCCATACACCCACCATTTAGGTTCCCATTAAATCTTTCCCCTCTCACCTCATGGGCAACTTTTTCACAGAGGATAGTCTGGACCTGGAATGAGCTGCCAGAGGAAGCTACAGAAGTAGATACAACTACTTATAAGACAGATAGGAAGGGTCCATAAGAGGGATTTGGGCCAAATGCACACGTGGGACCAGCCCAGTATACCAACATGGTCAGCATGGACCACATGGGCTGATGGGCCTGTTTCCATGCTGTACAGCTCTGTGACAATAGGACAAGCCAGTATGATTTCATCTTTAAAAGGCAGAGGTGTAGAAACAATTAGAGAACAAAGTGTGTAGGTGTGCGTCACGACAGTTAAAGGCCACACAGGGGCAAAGAAAACGAGATCAACAAACTAACCCTCCCTCTCCCCAACACCATCCCTACCCCGCCTCCCACACTCCCCATATCCCCCCTTCTGCCCTTGTCCTCTCCCCATCCTCCTCTCCTCTCTTCACCCTCACCTTACCTGCTTCCCCTTACATTCACCTTGCTCTTGTTTTCCACACCCCTCATTCCCCATTCCAGCCTCACACCTCCCCTTCACCACCCTCCTCCCCTCTCCACCACCCTCCTCCCCTCTCCACCACCCCCTTCTCCCTCTCCTTCCTTCCACCACCTTCCCTCTCTCCACCACCCCCTCCTCCCCTCTTCTTCCTTCCACCACCTTCCCTCTCTCCACCACCCTCCTCCCCTCTCCTTTCCTTCCACCACCTTCCCTCTCTCCACCACCCCCCTTCTCCCCTCTCCTTCCTTCCACCACCTTCCCTCTCTCCACCACCCCTCCTCCCCTTCTTCCTCCCTCTCCTTCCTTCCACCCTTCCACCCCTCCCCTCTCACCACCACCCCCTCCTCCCCTCTCCTTCCTTCCACCACCTTCCCTCTCTCCACCACCCTCCTCCCCTCCGTCCTTCCTTCCACCACCTTCCCTCTCTCCACCACCCCCCCTCTCTCCTCCCTCTCCTTCCTTCCACCACCTTCCCTCTCTCCACCACCCCTCCTCCTTCCCCCTCTCCTTCCACACCACCTTCCCTCTCTCCACCACCCTCCTCCCCTCTCCTTCCTTCCACCACCTTCCCTCTCTCCACCACCCCCCTCCTCCCCTCTCCTTCCTTCCACCACCTTCCCTCTCTCCACCACCCCCTCCTTCCCTCCTCCCCCCTCCCTTCCTTCCCTCCACCTTCCCCTCTCTCCACCACCCCCCTCCTCCCCTCCCCCTCCTCTCTTCCTTCCACCACCTTCCCTCTCTCCACCACCCCCCCTTCTCTCCTCCCTCCCTCGCCACCCCCCCCCCCCCCCCCCCCCCCCCCCCCCCCCACCTCTCTCCTCCTCCCTCCATCTCTTCCTGTCTCCCTCTCCCTCTCTCCGCTACCCCTTTCCCTTATCTCACTGATCCACCCATTCCCCTCTCACCCCGCTGTCCCCCGGGCCCCGACTCCCAACAACGCCGCCGCCGCCGCCGCTCTCTGCATCGGAACCATGGCGTGACCTTCTCTGTGCGCCCGTCTACCCGCTCCCCCGGACAACGTGACCTTCTCTGTGCGCCCGTCCACCCCTTCTCTGTGCGCCCGTCCACCCGCTCCCCCGGACAACGTGACCTTCTCTGTGCGCCCGTCCACCCGCTCCCCCGGACAACTTGACCTTCTCTGTGCGCCCGTCTACCCGCTCCCCCGGCCAGCGCTTTCCCCCAACAGCGGTATAATAATAATAATAATATATTTTATTGTCATTGCACGTCAGTGCAACGAGATTTAGTATGCAGTTCCAACCGATGAAAAAGAAGAGTAAATAAATAAATAAGCTGTGTGTCGTGACCATCCGAGGGAGACAGTCCAGGGGGGGTGGGGGGCACTCAGCAGGGCCGGTTCAGAGCCACTATAGCTCTGGGAATGAAGCTGTTCCTGAGTCTGGAGGTTCGGGCGTAGAAGGCCTTGTAATGTCTGCCGGAGGGAAGTAGTTCGAACAGCCCGTTACAAGGGTGTGAGGAGTCTTTATGGATGCTGACAGCCTTCCTGAGGCACCATGTGTGGTAGATGCCCTCCAAGGCTGGTAGCTGCGTCCCAATAATCCTCTGCGCTCTGTGGACGACGCGCTGAAGAGCTCTCCTCTCCGCCTCCGTGCAGCTGAGATACCACACAGAGATGCCATGCGTTAATCTGCTCTCCGTGGTGCAGCGGTAGAACGTTGTCAGCAGCTGTTGGGGCAGACCAGTCTTTTTTAATGTCCTCAGGGAGAACAGTCGTTGCTGTGAAACAATCCACTGCAGGCACTGGTTGACACCACAGACACAAACACACACACAGAGTGCTGGAGTAACTCAGCATCAAAGATACTAGAGGATGCTAGGATCTTTGCTCAGCATCGCTGGAGGGAACATGGATAGGTGACGTTTCGGGTTGAGACCTTTCTTCGGCCGGGGGTGAATAACTCAAGTAGGGCGGTGTCTGGTCCATAGTTGATTGGGGAAAGTGTTAATCTCAAGAGATAAACTATGTGGAGAACTATGGAACTGGTAAAACGACTAGGGTGGAGGAAGGGGCAAGGGGAGGGATGGGGGTGGGGGTGGTGGTGGGGGGGGGAAGGGATGGATAAGGGGGAGGGATGGTGGGGGGGGAGCGAAGGGATGGATAAGGGGGAGGGATGGGCTTATCCTTGGTTTATAAAGTCACACACCACAGAAACATGCCCTTCAGTCCAGATGCCGACCAAGATGCCCCATCTACACGTCCCACCTGCCCACTTTTGGCCCATATCTCTAAACCTGTCCTATCCATGCACCTCTCCAAGTGTCTTCTAAATGTTGTTATAGTACCTGGCCCAACTACCTCCTCTGGCAGCCCGTTCCATACATCGACCGCCCTGTGTGTGAAGAAAATTGTCCCTCAGGTTCCTATTAAATCTTTCCTCACTCGCCTTAAACCCATGTCCAAAACCCATCTGGTTCTTGACTACCCTCCCTGGATAAAAGACTCAGTGTATTCACCCTATCTATTCCCTATAGCTCCATCCCTCGTCCTGGCAACATTCTCGTAGGGCGGCATAGTGGCACGGCAGGTAGAGCTGCTGCCTCACAGCACCATAGTTTTGGGTTTGATCCTGACCTCGGGTGCTGTCAGGGTGTGGGGTTTGCACATTCTCCCTGTGACCGCGTGGGTTTTCACTGGCTCTGCTGCTCTGGCTTCCTCCCACATCCCAAGGAGGTGTGGGTATGTAGATTAATTGGTCCTCTGTAAATTGCCACTGGTGTGTAAGAAGTGGATGAGAAATTGGGATAGCAGAACTAGTGTGAAAAGGTGATGAATGATTGGCGTGATCTAGGTGGGCCTGCTTCCATGCTGTATCTCTAAACTAAACTAAAACAGAGTGAGGCCCAATGCAAACTGGAGGAACTGCACCTCATATTTTGGATGAGCAGCTTACAACATAGTGGTATGAACTCCCCTGACTCTGTCTGAAGAAGGGTTTCGACCCAAAATGTCACCTATTCCTTTTGCCCAGAGATGCTATCTGACCCAGTGAGTTACTCCAGCTTTATGTGTCTATCTTATGAATATTGATATCTCTAACTTCAAACAAATCTCACCCTGTCCCTCTCCCACCCATTTTCTCCAAGTAGTTTCTCGGTCCTTCTGATTAATTTTACTGTTTGCATTGCCTTGTTGTCACCTTCCCCTCAGTCAACAATGAAACATTCTACATTTCCTTCATCACCATCTGCGTTTTCACACCTTACCCTTCCATACCTCTGGACTCCCTGTCCCCTGACTCTCAGTCTGAAGAAGGGTCTCAACCCGAACCATCGCCCATTCCTTCTCTCCAGAGATGCTGCCGGTCCCACTGAGTTACTCCAGCATTTTGTGTCTAAAACAAAACTAAATTGTCTCTGCACTCTCTCCAGCTTAATGGGATATTTTCTTCAGCAAGTTGACCAAAACAGAACATAATACACAGACAGGCAACTCAAAAACAAGCAACAAAATAAGCACCAAATATATCATAAATCATCCTGAATGTGAAGGAAATTTGCAAGTAAAGGTTTACAAAGCAGAACATTGATATTGCGCTGCTTCATTTCTTTATAAGAATTATTTTCTAAGCTGTTTCTGAGCCAGAGAGGGATTTAATCAAGCACCAATCTGATTATAGTTTGAGTTGCCTCCGTAATCAACCCTCAAAGACAATCAGTGAGAGAATTTTAAGTCTATCAAAAGGGATTAGAGAGCCACAGACAAAATATCACCCTACACACCTCAATTACTGGGTCTTTTGGAGGTTACTATAGCAACTGCATGCAAAGGAAAAGTAATCAAATAATGAGCAGAAGCGATTGCTACAATGGAGAAATCAAAAGGGAGATTTGAATGGATTTTTGATTCAGAACACAATATTTGCATACATGTAGTGCTGACAGATGAAGAATCTGGATTTTTGTGCAACTTTCACTCCCTGTTTCCACTTTTCTCTCCATCTGCCCTCTTCAATGTTATGCTGTTGTTTTTTCCTGTGTCCCTCTTCGCCCTTGACCCCTGCGGCTATGCATTTTATTTATTTTGCTTGTTTTTCTTTGCTTTGACTTTTAATCCATTTAGAGACCTGCTTACACAAGATTCCTGCATCTGCAGCTCCGTGTGTATCTGCCTTAATCAGTTTGTACCCGTCTTTGTACCGAATACTCTCTGGTAAGTTATAAAGCTTCAAAGAACAACGCCTAATCTAATGAGGTAACTACTCACGTTACTTGTGTTTAAAATTCTGTTCTTTGTTATTGGCCTGTAATCCTGGTTCAAATCCAATTTATAATGTTCATTCCTAGTTCTTCATGCCCATTTCCCCGTGTTGTTTTTTGTGCTAATCTGTTGGAAATGTAAAGAATTATCATCACTCACTTTTAATTACAAACAGATATCCAGATTAGCTAACTAGGAGTGTAATCCTAAACACCACAGGATTGCAGGAATTTAGAATCACAGCCACATGAATATCCTCTTATTCCGCACTTAAGCGGACATCCTTAAACACAGGAACAGGCCCTTCTGCCCACGATACCTTATCAGCGTTACATCCCTGTTTTTGTATACAAGCCCTCTCGTAATAATGCGTTTGCTTTCTTTACTACTGATTCGACTTGCAGATTAACGTTTTGGAAATCCTGCACCAGCACTCCCAAGTCCCTTTGCACCTCCGATTTCTGGATTCTCTCCCCACTCATTCCTTCTACCAAAATGCATGTCTCCACACTTTGCTACACTATATTCCATCTGCCACTTCTCTGCCCACTGTCCCAACCTGTACAAGTCCTTCTACAGAGCCTCTGCTTTCTCTACACTACTGCCCTTCCGCCAATTTTCGTATTGTCAGCAAACTTGGCCACTAAGCCTTCAATCTCCTTGTCTAAATCATTAGTATACAATGTGAAGAGCAGCGGTCCCAGCACCGTGCCATGCGGATCTCTGCTAGTCACTGGTGTTAGTGTATGGGATAATTGATGGTCGGCGCGGACACGGTGGGCGCTGTATCTGTAAACTAAATTAAAACTAAAAACTAAAACCTCCAGCTGCAAGGGGGCTGAGGTAACCCACTGCATCTCACTGACAAGTGGCTGCCAGCTGCAGAAAGTCACCAACTGCTTCCCAACAAGAGTCCAGAGTTCAGCGTTTTCAATTGTCACATGCTTCAGCAATGGAACAATGAATGAACAGAAACCCGTGGAGCAACTGTTTCACACAGAGGGTGGTGGGTATATGGAATGAGCTGCCAGAGGAGGTAGTTCAGCCATGTACAATAACTTTATTTAAAAGACATTTGGACAGACACATGGTTAGGAAATGTTTAGAGGGATATGGGCCAAATACAGGCAGGTGAGGTGGGACTAGTGTAAATGGGGCATCTTGGTCGGTGTGGGCAAGTTGGTCTGAAGGGCCTGTTTCCATGTTCCAAGGCTAGGTTTGTTTTCCCTGGGGAAACTGGAGGTTGAGGGGACAACTGATAAAACTTGATAAAAAGGCAGTAAAGAAGACATATGGTGTGCTTCATTTGTCGAGGCATTGAATAAAAGAGTAAGGCATTCATGATGCAGCTTTATAAGACTTTAGTTAGGCTGCATTTGGAGTATTGTGTACAGTTCTGGTTGCCTCATTACAGGAAGGATGTGGAGGCTTTGGAAATGGTGCAGAGGAGGTTTAGCAGAATGATGCTTGGTATTAGCTACAGGAAGAAGTTGCGATTGTTTTATCTGGAATATCAAAGGTTGAGGAGACACCTGATAGAAGTGTATAAAACTATGAGAGGCATAGATAAGGTAGAGAGTCAGAACCTTTTCCCGGGGTGGAAATGTCAAAGACTAGAGGGCATAGCTTTAAGATGAGAGATGACATGATTTTTTATACAGAGGGTGGTGGAACCTGGAACGCGCTGTGGTGGGGGGGGCGGAGGGGGGGGGGGGGGGGGGGGCAGGTTTTTTAATGGATAGTCCAGAGTAATAGAGTCATACAGCATGGAAAAGACAGGTTCCTTGGTTATATTTAAGAGGGAGTTAGATGTGGCCCTTGTGGCTAAGGGGATCAGGGGGTATGGAGAAAAGGCAGGTACAGGGGATAAGATACTGAGTTGGATGATCAGCCATGATCATATTGAATGGCGGTGCAGGCTCGAAGGGCTGAATGGCCTACTCCTGCACCTAGTTTCTATGTTTCTATGTTCCCATCTTTCCCCTCTCACCTTAAATCTATGTCCCTTGGTTCTTGATTCCTCATCCCTGAGGAAAATAAATTGTCCTATTAATTCCCCTCATGATCTTATACGTCCAAGAGGTCGCCCCTGAGCATCCTACAGCGAGGAATAAGGTCCTAGGTGACATGACGATGAGTCATGATGATTATATGTAAATATCATGACCTTTGTATCAGATGACTTGGAGGTCAGATCGCATGTGCACTGTGTAAGCCTAGGCAGGCGACCATGGCTGAGTGAGATAATAAACACGGAGACCAAGGAATGTAACCTATAAATATTGTGTCAGTAACATTATTATTCAACATCTGAGGCCAGGATGTGACATTGGCGACGAGGATATTTCGGATATTTTAGATATTTTGGATTCTGAATCCGTGACTTCGAGCTGGAAAACTATTTTTTTTAAAATGGAGGTCGCTGGAGCTGATTTCTTAGCTCATGACGGAGTTCCACACTTTGATCCGACGGGTGATGCAAGTACCGTCAGCGTGAGGTGGAACGCTTGGTTGGGGGAATTCGAAGCTTACGCCAACAGTCGAGGGCTCTTTCTTGAGGAGAGTACGCTGGGGCAGAAGGCGCAGCGGAGAGCATTGCTTCTTTTCACCGCAGGGCCAACAGTTCGAGAAATTATTAAAACATTCCCTGATACCGGAATGAAGGAAGACTGTAAGAAAGCCGTTGATGCATTGAACAGTCACTTAGTGGTGGTGCCAAACAATGCAGGAAGACGGCGAGACTGTTCTTCAATTTGTGACGACACTCAGACAGGTGTCTGTAGGATGCAAATATGTGGCTGCTGATGTGGAAAACCAGATATTGGATCAGATTGTCCAGCATTGCAGGCCAGACAAGCTCAGTAGTCGCTGCTAGAAAAAGGGGGTGAGTTAAACGTTAATGATGCTTTGTCGATTGCAGCAGCACTGGAAGCTGTTGAGTGACAATTTCACAACATGAAATGGAAAGATTCCAAGACTGAGCAAGTTAACCAGCTGTCCTATGGTAGACCAAGAAGTATGACTGAACGTGAGATTGAATGTTACAGGTGTAGCAACAAGGGTCACATAGGGAAAGATGCATGTTGTCCAACAAAAGGTAGAACATGTAGGAAATGTGGTGATAAAGATCATTTTGCAATGAAATGTAAAAGGCCAGGGACAAAACAAGTGATTACAGCAAGAAAGGGAAGTCCAGTGAAAAGAAAGACGGACCTTGGCAGAAAAAGAAGGGTCACGTCCGACACGTAGAAGGTGATTTCGGAGGTGATGAAGACAGTGATGAAGCTGGTGAGCTTGCTGTTAAAAGGGATTATCAGTTTGCATTGAATGAGAGCCATCATGAGAAAGTTGCAGTGACCATCGGTGGTGTTATAGTGCCAGTGATTGTAGATTCTGGTAGCGACAGCAACATAATTGACAGATCACATTGAGAATGCTTGAAACAGCAGAAAATGAAGTGCCTGTCAAGGAGGTGTAGTAGGAAGTTATATCCATACAACGCAACTAAACCATTGTAGACCATTGGATGTTTGACGGCTAAAGTAGGTCGGAGATAGAGAAACTGAAGCAGAATTCATGGTGATAGAGGAGAAGGGAGAACCTCTGCTGAGTAGAAATACAGCTCGAGAGCTGTGAGTGCTTCACATCGGAGTGCATGACAATTCAGTGCAGTCATATGATGACATGAGGCAGGAATTTCACTCAGTCTTCCAAGGGGTTGGAAAATTGAAAGGCCGGCAAGTGAAGTTAGCCATTGATGAAAATGTCAAGCCAATAGCTCAACCGGTGCGGAGAACGCCATTTGGAAAAGTAGAAGCTAAAATCAAGGAGTTGATTGATCAGAACATTATTGAACCAGTTGAGCGTTTGACACCATGGGTGAGTCCAGTTGTGATTGTGCCAAAACCCAATGATGACATTAGACTGTGCGTTGACATGAGGAGAGCCATTGAGGCAATAATCAGAGAAGGACACCCAATTCCTACGGTTGATGAGGTGCTACAAGAGTTATCAACCAGTAAAGTATTTTCCAAAATTAATCTCAAGTGGGGATATCATCAGTTGGAATTACATCCAGAGTCAAGAGAGGTGACAACATTCGTCACTCACTGCAGATTGTACCGATACAAGAGACTAATGTTTAGAATCAATGCTGCTCCCGAGATCTATCAGTACGAAATCCACAGAATGATTCAAGATATGCCAGGAGAAGCAAACATATCAGATGACATCATCGTCCATGCATCAATTAGTGAAGAGCATGACAGGAGGTTGAAACTAGTGTTGACTAAACTTCAAGAAGCAGGTCTCACTGTGAATGAAGACATGTGCAAGTTTGGCGTCTCTGAGATAGATTTCATGGGACACAGACTCACAAGTGAAGGGCTGAACACAGCCGAAGCTAAAGTGAAAGCTGTTGCAGATGCACGTGAACCTCAGAATGCAACCGAGATGTAACCAAGTTTTCTAGGATTGGTCAATTATTGTGCAAAATTTATTCCACATTTTGCTGCACTGGTAGATCCACTGAGGAAGTTGACCAGGAAAGACATACCGTTCCAGTTTGGTCGTGAACAGACAGGCATTCAAATCACTGAAACAGGGTCTAATGAGTGCAGAAACCCTTGGCTAAGGAGCAGTGTTGGTACAGACACATACAGATGGACCCAGAATCATAGCATATGCCAGTCGATCGTTAACCAGCGTGGAGAGAAGGTATTCTCAAACAGAGAAAGAAGCACTAGGACTCGTGTGGGCTTGTGAAAGGTTCCATGCATACTTGTACGGCATTGAATTTGAACTTGGTACAGATCACAAGCCGCTGGAAGTGATCTAATCGACAAGGTCTAAGCCATGTGCCAGAATAGAACGTTAGGTGCTGAGACTCCAACAGTACAAGTACAAAGTAGTCCACATTGCTGGAAAGCAAACATCGCGGACCCGCTGTCGAGACTGTTGAAGGATGAACAGCTGGGAGCAACATCCTTGTTAGAGAGGGAAGCAGAGAACTTTGTGTGCTTTGTCACAATTCAGTCAACGCCAGGAGCCATGACAGGGAGAAGTTGAAAGGGAATCAGAACATGATCCTGAACTCAAAGATATCTGGTTCAATAAACTGCGGACAATAAACATGGAGACCAAGGAATGTAACCTATAGATATTGTGTCAGTATCATTATTATTCACATCTAAGGCCAGGGTGTGACACATACCTTAACTGATGAAGGTCAATCTGCCGAAGGGCTGCTTGACCACCCTACTGACAGGACAGACAGCACCCGTAGTCAGCATCCAACCCGGGTCTCTGGCGCTGTATGGCAGCAACTCTACCGCTGCGCCACCGTGCTGATTATAGTAGAAACAAGGAACTGCAGATACTGGTTAATACACAAAGTGCTGGCGAAACTGAACGAGTCAAGCAGCATCTCTGGTGAACATGGATAGGTGATGTTTCAGCTCGGGACCCTGCTTCAGTCCGAGGAAGGGTCCCAATGTCACCTATCCATGTTCTCCAGAGATGCTGCCTGACCCACTGAGTTACTCCAGCACTTTGTGTCTTTTTGTGTATTAACCAGCATCATGGAAACTATATGTTGGTTTTGGTGTCATGTTGAGCACAAACATTGTGTACGGTTCAATGCACTGTGACTATAAGGGCGGACGATTTGTAGACATAATATTTGCCCAAGCTGACATTGTGCAATCTTAGGGGGGGGGGGGGGTAAATAAGAATGAGATGAATGTTTTTGCACTGTACAATTGTTGCTTTGCAAGATGACAATAAAGGTTGATTGATTGATTGATTGATTTTTGGTACATTGGTGAGGCCACACTCGGGCAAAGATTGGCGTGAACTCGGCCTCTCCATTACTCTAACCTAGCGAGCATGCCGTTTCACAACTGTGTGGGGATAGGCTGCTCGCTGACAAACCTGCCCCCTCCAGTCGGTGTGCAGCCGGCGCCGGCTCAAGCTCAGGCTCAGCACCCCACAGACAACATCGACCTCCATTGGAGCCCGGCTGGGAGAGCAGCGTGGCCCCGGGACAGTGTGGTTCGCTCGCTCGCTCGCTGTGAGTGGGGAGATACCTGGGGACAGCGGTCCGCGGACATTACCCACCGGGGGTGGGCTGGCATATGTGCAATGCCACCGGGACGTAAACGGGCAGCGTTGGCACAAAGACAGGTGGCGTGGGAAGTTGCTGAGGCTGTGAACGACAGTGTGTTTGTGTGTTGTTCAGTGTGTGTGAAGGAGAGAATGAGTGTGAGAGAGTGTGTGTTTGAAGGAGAGAGAGAGTGTGTGTTTGAAGGAGAGAGAGAGCGTGTGCAGAGGAAGTCAGTGTGTGTACAAGAGTTTGTGTGAGTGAGTGTTGAGAGAGTAAGTGAGAGAGTGATGAGTGTGTGAGGGAGAGTGAGCGAAAGAGAGTGTGTGAGGGAGTGAGTGTGTGCAAGGAGGCAGCGTCCGGGGCTGGGAGCCCAGCTCATGCCACTGACAGGCGGGGAAAACACCGTCTGCCCAGGGGTGGAGCTGAGCTGGGCGGAGGGTGGGGTTGCAGAGGGTGGGGCAGTTGTGAGAGGTGGGCTCTGGCCCCAAACTGCAGCTGGCGGACACTCGGACAGAAGGAGGGTGAGTTAGGGTAGGGGGGCCTGTGTGTGATTGACTGAGTGTGGGTTTGAGAGTGTCTGAGTGTGTCTCGGAGTGTGTGTGTCTCGGAATGTATGTGCCTGAGTGTGTGTGTTGGTGTCTGAGAGTGTGTGTGTGTCATTGAGTGTGTGTCACCAAGCGTGTATCATTGAGTGTTTCATTGAGTGTGTATGTGTTTTGTGTGTGTCACTGATGCACGTGTCATTGAGTGCGCATGTCATTGAGTGCTTCACTGTACGTGTGTCACTACGCGTGTGTCACTACGCGCGTGTCACTGTGCATGCGCGTCACTGTGTGAGCGTCACTGTGCGCATGTCACTGAGTGTGCTTCACTGTATGTATCACTGAGTGTGTGCGTATCACAGTGTGTGCATGTCACTGAGTGTGCGTGTGTGATTGAGTGCGTGTGTCTCGGAGTGTGTGTCACTGAGTTCGTGTGTATGTCACTGAGTATGTGTGCGTATCACTGAGTGTGTGTCTGAGAGTGTGCGTGCGTGTCTCGGAGTGGAAAGTGTGAGTGTGTATGTTACTGAGAGTGTGTGTTTGATTGTGTGTGCGTTATTCAGATTGGGTCTGAGGTTATTGTATTAAACTATCATGAAAGAGAGAGTGTGGGCCAAGTGCATTCTCCCTGCTCTGAGCCAGCTGGCTCATGGTTTGATTGCTGTGTTATTGATCACTGGCAGGCAGTGATCATTTTCTCCTGTGCCGTATTTGTAAAGGGCTTGGACCTTGCTGTATTGTGTAGTGGGAGCAGACAATGTGAGGTTGTACCACTGCCTTGTGAGGGTGCTGATTTCAGCCCTGTCTCTGTCTTGCCTGGGTGAAGTTTGGCAGTTGTTCTTTCTGACCATTTCACAAATACCGATTGAAAATACTGTGGCAAGTGATTGCTGGGTTAACCACAGGGAGATCGTGTAGACAAGAGGAACTGCAGCTGCTGCAATCCTGAGCAAAACACAAAGTGCTGGAGGAACTCAGCGGGTCAGTGGAGGGAATGGTCAGATGACATTTTGGGTCGGGACCCTTCTGCAGACCGTCTTTATGTATACTCAGGCTGAAGAATGGCCCCGAGCTGATATGTCATTTATCCATGCTATCCAAAAATGCTGCCTGACCCGCTGTTACTCCAGCACTATGTGTCATTTTTTATTGTAATGTTACTCTGAAATGGACATGTTGCGGGGGTGACGCCTGTTTGGTCGTGAGTAGTCGCCCAAAGAGTCATACCTGTCTCTGGTCGTCACTGGATTTTCAACATTTTGAACTTTTCGGCGACCTGCTGCGACGGTGCCGGCAAGTGGCCGAATAAAATCGCGTAAGTGGGACAGGCCCTTAAGTCGGCCTCTTGTACAATGGACCTCCTCTCCCAGTGACCAAAACACAATCCTTCGCTCCAGCTCCCGGGGAAGGAAGGGAGGGACTGAAGTGTCATTAACATGCGCCAATACTCTGAACCCTCTTTCACAGTGGGGAGTGGGGTGGGGGCACCTGAACTGAGAGGGAACTCTTCCATTATTCACTGCTAATGATCAGATGTGGCCAGCAGACAACTGTGAGTGTGTCTGCCAGTGCCTTCAATCTTACTATTGAATACTAATAATAGTTTAAACATCTTTATTTGACAATTTTGCTGCGTACTAACTATTCTTTAAGTTAGTTATATAGCTGGGGAGACAGGCCATTCAGCCCACCTTATCCGTGCTGACAGAGGTGTATACCTGAGCAAGTCCCGTTTGCCTGTGTTTAGATCATATTTCTCTAAACATTCGCCTTATCTAAACTACACATGATTTTCTGCACCTCGGCAAGGTCACCCCTCAGCCTTCTGCGCTATAGGGGAAATGCTCGAACCATTCATGTCTCTCCTTATAACTCAATCCTTCCAGATTCGGTTACCTCCATAAATCTTTTCTGCGCGCTTAATGTCCAGCTTAATGACCTCCTTCCTGTAGTGGCTCACAGTACTGCATGTGTGCTCTCGCCGATAACTTGTACAGGTTTAGTTTAGAGATAACGGCATGGAAACGGGCTTTTCGGCCCACTGAGTCCACGCTGACCAGCGAGTATTAGTTTTATCCTACAAACTGGGGACAATTTACATTTGCACCGAAGCCCCCTCATCTTCGGAGTGTGGGAGGAAGCCGGAGCACCCGGAGGAAACCCATGCTGTCACGGGGAGAACGTACAAACTCCGTACAGTCAATACCCATGCTCAGGATTAAACCCGGGTCTCTGGCGCTGTAAGGCAGCAACTTTACCTCTGCGCCACCCATGCCATTACACCATGCATCACGGTGGTGTAGCGGTAGAGTTGCTGCCTTAGAGCGAACGCAGCGCCGGAGACCCAGGTTCGATCCCGACTATGGCTGCTGTCTGTATGGAGTTTGTACGTTCTCCCCGTGACCTGCACGGGTTTTCTCCGAGATCTTCGGTTTGCTCCAACACTCCAAAGACGTGCAGGTTTGTAGGTTGAATTGGCTTGGTAAATGTAAAAATTGTCCCTGGTGGGTGTAGGATAGTGTTAATGTGCGGGGATCGCTGGTCGGCGTGGACCCTTCAGGCCGAAGGGCCTGTTTCCGTGCTGTATCTCCAAACTAAACAAATAAACAAACTACGGTACTGCAAGCCTCGACCGACGAAGGCAAGTGTGCCAAATGCCTCCTTCACCACTCTGTCTATCTGGGACCCCATCTTCAGGGCACCATGTGCCTGTAGCCTGGGTCTCTCGATTTACCTCTCTCTCCAGGGTGCAGGTCCTGCGCTGGTTTCATTTGCTAAAACACCTTGCACATCTCAGCGTCAAGCCCCTGCAGCAATCCCTCCGTAATGCACCCCACCTCCAGCGCTCTGCTGAGAGGCTTCACATGCCTTGCAGTACCTCCCAGACTTGACAAGCACACACTTTATTCTGTCCACCACAACCAACCCGTGCAAAACTTAATGTCTTCCACAAAAGGTCGTAGGGAATAGTAGTAGAATTAGGCCATTCGGCCCATCACGTTTACTCTGCCATTAAATCATGGCTGATCCATCTCTCCCTCTTAACCCCATTCTCCTGCCTTCTCCCCATAACCTCTGACACCTGCAAAAGGTGCAGAATGCTGGAGTAACTCAGCGGATCAGGCAGCATCTCTGGAGAACATGGATAGATGACATTGCAGGTTGGGACCCTTCTTCAGACAATCTTCAGTCTGACCCGAAGCATTTGCTGTCCACGTCCTCCTGAGATGCCGCCTGACCCACTGAGTTATTCCAGCACTTTGTGTCCTTAACTGTTTGTTACTTCTCAGATTAGCAAATAATGTTCTTATTGGCTTCACCCTGTCGAAAACAATCGCACTGAGATACAATATTAACATGAAGATAGATACAAGAAGCTGGAGTAACTCAGCGGGTCAGGCAGCATCTCTGGAGAAAAGGTATAGGTGATGTTTCGGGTCGAGATCCTTCTTCAGACTGTTCTCATTAACATGTTCTCTTTACTGCCGGGACATTAAAAAAGGTCGCATTTGAAAATGTTTAAACTTTTGATTATTTGCTGAAATAGACTTTTGCTAATATACTCATGGTCGAATCGTTCAGGTGGTGAATTTTCATCTGAATCCAATTACTAGGCGTTTCGTGTCTGGACTCTTCTTCAGATTTGGATGCATTTTCTTCCAAATGCCTCATTAAAGTTTCTCTGTTTATTATGTATATCCCAGTTTATTATTGTCACGTGTACCGAGGTAAAAAGCTTTGTTTTGCAGCTATCCAAGCAGATCAGATAATACTATAGATAAATACAATCAAGTCAAACGCAAGTACAATAGGTAGAGCAAAGGGGAAGATACAGAGTGCAGAATATAGTTCTCAGCATTGTAGCGCATCAGTTCCAGAGACACAGTCCAACGTCCACAATGGGGTAGAGGTGAATCAGACAGTACCCCAGCTTATGGAAGGACCATTCGGACGCCTGATAACAGAGGGGAAGAAGCTGTTCCCGAGTGTGCTGGTGAGCGCTTTCAAGCTTCTGTACCTCTGCTGGGCGGGAGCGGGGAGAAGAACAGGTGGCACCTTGTCGCAATAATAGAGTTGCTGCCTCACAGCGCCAGAGACCTGGGTTCAATTCTACGGGTGCTGTCTGTAAGGAGTTTCCCTGTGAACGTGTGGGTTTTCTCCGGATGCCCTCCCACATTCTAAAGACGTGCAGGTTTGGAGATTAATTGTCTTCTGTACATTGTTCCTAGTGCGTATGAGGGAGCTGGTGTACAGGTGGTCGCTGGTCAGTGCAGACTCAGTAGGCCAAAGGGCCTGTTTCCGCACTGTATCTCTAAAACAAAAGACTGGGGTGGGCCAAGTCTTTGGTGTTGGCTGCTTTCCCGCGGCAGTGTGGATAGATTCAATCATGGGGAGGTACACAAAATTGCTGGAGAAACTCAGCGGGTGCAGCAGCATCTATGGAGCGAACGAACTAGGCAACGTTTCGGGCCGAAACCCTTCTTCAGACTGATGACCCGAAACGTCGCCTATTTCCTTCGCTCCATAGATGCTGCTGCACCCGCTGAGTTTCTCCAGCAATTTTGTGTACCTTCGATTTTCCAGCATCTGCAGTTCCTTCTTGAACACGACAATCGTGGGGAGCCTGGTCTGTGTGATGGTCAAAGAACAGATCAAAAGGCCAGTCCAAGATGTAGGTTTAACAAAGGAAACTCTAGAGCTGGGTGTCTGTAGGAACTAACAGTAACATGTCTGTCCAGAGTAGATGTGGTGAAGGGGACTGGAATTGGAGGATTGCCGGGGGCTGAAGTTTGAACTTGAGATTGTAGGAGTAAGGAGGGGCAAGGGCATGCAAGGAAAACAATCTTAAAATAGAGGTGGAGCTGGGTGTGGGCCAGTGGGGATCAGGTGAACGGAACTTGGATCATTGAAAGGGTCGCAGAATCCTGGCTGGTCTCCAGTGTACATGGGGTGGAATGTGTGAGACTGCCCCTGGCCCTGGCCCTGGCTAGGAGAGCAGTGTGCCATCAAGCCAGGGCCAACAAAGGCCGAGGCAGAGATAGATGGCATTACTGTCAACAAGTTGTCATGGAGCTGAGGGGGAAGGTGGAAAGAACGCAGAGAAATGTGGCCTCGTGCTGGGCAAGACAAAGAGTAGTTGACACGGGGAGAGATGATCCAAAGAGCAGAAGGTTTGGTTTGGTGGTCAGAGCCAGTCTGAGCTACAGGGAGAGGTTAGGACATTATTCCTTGAAGTGCAGTAGGCTGAGGGGTGATCTTATAGAGGTGTATAACTTCCTCCCAGCAACCATCAGGCTCTTGAACACTGCACAACACTAACCTCAGCAACTATGATCTTCCATGGGCAGGCAGACATTGGTTTTGGACTATTATGGTTACCTGGTTTTATGCTCATCAGATTATCAGTTGATTATTGTACATATTTAGGCACAAGGAACTGCAAATGCTGCTTTACAAAAAAAAATACACCGTGCTGGAGTAACTCAGTGTCTTTGGAGAACATGGATAGGTGGCGTTTTGGGTAGGGTCTGTAGAAGGGTCCTGATCCGTACAGAAACCTCACCTATCCATGTCCTCCAGAGATGCTGCCTTGACCCACTGAGTTACTCCAGCACTCTGTGTATTTTTGTTGTGTTTAACAGGCCCGTCAAGCCGCAGCAAGTAAGAGTTTCATTACTCTGTTGCTGCTACACATGACAATGAAACACTTCTGTGACTGCTGGTTTGGTGTGGGATGAGCAGAGGTCAGTGCGTATACAAACAGACAGTAACTCGGCCTGGTAACATAAGCCTGGCATAGTTGTCATGGAAAGTTCCTCGGCCAGTGTTGAAATGTGGACTGACACACTGCAAAGAGGTGGGGCACGTTGTGGGGATCTGTGGTCAGCGCAGAGTTACACTGCCTTGTCCCCTGAGGAGAGATTTATTACAGTGCATTTCATTTCATTTGTGTTTGCAAACAGTAATTGTCTTGTAGATGTGTTGAACTACCAGCTTTGAGGATGAGTCCCGGGCTAAAGGTAATTGTTTAAAATATTGCTCAAGTCTCGTTTTAGAGATACAGCGAGGAGACAGGCCCGTTGACCCACCAGGTCCGTGCCGACTGAGCAACACCCGTACACTAGTCCTATCCTACAGCTTAGCGACAATTTACAGAGGCCCAATTAACCTACAGACCTGACAATCTTTGGAGTGTGGGAGCAAATCGGAACACCAGGAGAAAACCCACGCGGTCACAGGGAGAATGTACAAACTCTTTCCACACAGCACCCGTAGTCGGGATCAAACCCAGGTCTCGGTGCAGTAAGGCAGCAACTCTACCGCTGTGTCACTGTGCCCCCCTGGTGTGGGGAATATCACTATGTCGCTTCAAGATTTCCTGAGAACTTCATGCGTTACTTTACTGAGCTTTTTCACTCCCTCTGATAAACTTGCAGTTCCCCCGCTCTGCTTGAATTTGTCGTTTTAGTATCGCATGTACTGGCAACAGAACAAGGGTGGCACAGCTGACAATGCCAGAGACCCGGGTTCCATCCTGACTACGGGTGCTGTCTGTGTGGAGTTTGCACTGTCTCCCTGTGACCGCGTGGGGTTTTCCCCGTGTGCTCTGGTTTCCTCCCACATCCCAACGACATGCAGGTTTGTAGGTTAATTGGCCCTCTGTAAAATTCCTCAAAGCTGACCAGCTTTGATAGGGCATCTCGGTCGGCTTGGATGAGTTGAGCCGAAGGGTCAGTATCTGTGATGCGTGACTCTGTGCCTTCCGCCATGATGTCATAGAGACATCTCCTCTGCCACAAACACTCAACTGTCTCCTAACTTCTGTGTTGCTAATGTTGAAAATTCTTAAGGGGTTGGACAGGCTAGATGCAGGAAGATCGTTCCCGATGTTAGGGAAGTCCAGGACAAGGGGTCACAGTTTAAGGATAAGGGGGAAATCCTTTAAAACCGAGATGAGAAGAACTTTTTTCACACAGAGAGTGGTGAATCTCTGGAACTCTCTGCCACAGAGGGTAGTTGAGGCCAGTTCATTGGCTATATTTAAAAGGGAGTTAGATGTGGCCCTTGTGGCTAAGGGGATTAGGGGGTATGGAGAGAAGGCAGGTAGGGGATACTGAGTTGGATGATCAGCCATGATCATATTGAATGGCGGTGCAGGCTCGAAGGGCCGAATGGCCTACTCCTGCACCTAATTTCTATGTTTCTATGTTTCTATGTAATGTAACATCCACATCCAGTATTTGACTATATTTGTGAATTCACAAGGAATTGCCGATGCTGGAATCTTGATCAAAACACACCGTGCGGGAGGAACCCGACGGGTCAGGTAGCATCTGTGGACAGGCGACGTTTCAGGTCGGGACCCTTCTTCAGACTCGAGTGGGATTCCAACCCGAAGCATTATCTGTCCATTCCCTCCACAGATGCTGCCTGACCGACGAGAGGGCCTGAAACATCGGGCCGCTGTAGCGGCGACTGTGGAGGCCTCAAATAGGCCCCGACCGTGGGTGAACATGGAGGAAGTGGACTGAACTTTGCTGCCTTCCCTCACAGTGGGAAACGTTGATCCCGCTGTGGGGGGGATGTTTTTTTATGTTTAATGTTAAATTCTATAATGTTGTGTTTATTTTATTGGTGTGATGCAATGGCAACTCAAATTTCACTGCACCAATTGGTGTATGTGACAATAAATGTCCTTTGTCCTTTGTCCCACTGAGTTCTTCCAGCACTTTGTACTTTTTTGTAAATACTTGAACATAGTTCCACAGGAGAATGTCAGCTGAAAGTCGCCTTTGTGCAGTTTAATGATAAATGTCCATTCTTTAAAACGAAACTTGGCAGTGATTTATAAATGTAAAGCAAATCAGCAGGTTATACAGCATCTAGGTAGTGGCGTAGATAAAGGATCTAATCTGCCTGATAAAGTGTTTAATCATTAACCCCCGTTTGCAAATCTCTGCTGTGGCCTCATTCATGTCATTGGTAGAATGGACAGGAGGCAGCAAAGGCCAAGGGCATTACATCGCAGATCCATATTGCCGTCAGTAATCCTGATCCGCACAGATACCGACCACAGGTCACCTCCGTCTGCATAGAGTCATAGAGTGATACAGCGTGGAAACAGGCCCTTCAGCCCAACTTACCCACACCGGTCAACATGTTCCCAGCTACACTAGTCCCACCTGCCTGTATTTGGTCAATAACTCTCTAAACCTGCCCTATACACATACCTGTCTAACTGTTTCTTAAATGTTGGGATAGTCCCAGTCTCAACTACCTCCTCTGGCAGCTTGTTCTATGCACCCACCAGTGTGTGAAAAAGTTACCCCTCAGATTCCTGTTAAATTTTTTCCCCTTCACCTTAAACATATGTCCTCGATTCACCTACTCTGGGCAAGAGACTCTGTGCATCTACCCGATCTATTCCCCTCGTGATTTTATAATCCTCTATAATATCGCCCCTCATCCTCCTATGCTCCAAGGAATAGTCCTAGCCTCTCCCTGTAGCTCTCAGACCCTCTAGTCCTGGCAACATCCTGGTAAATCTTTTCTGAACCCTTTCCAGCTTGACAATATCTTTCCTATAACATGGTGCCCAGAACTGAGCACAATACTCCAACTGAGGTCTCACCAATGTCTTATACAACTGCAACATGATCTCCCAACTTCTCTACTCAATACTCTGGCTGATGAAAGTCAATGTGCCAAAAGCCTTTTTTGACCACCTTATCTACCTGCGACTCGACCTTCATGGAACCATGCACCTGTTCTCCTAGATACCTCTGTTCTACAACATTCCCCAGAGCCCTACCATTCACTGTGTAGGTCCTGCTCTTGTTCGACGTCCAAAAATGCAACACCTCGCATTTCTCTGTATTAAACTCCATCAACCATTCCTCCGCCCACCTGGCCTAATGGTGGCTCATCGATCGATGATCGAAGCTTTTCATACCAAATACTGCAGAGAACCTGACTACACAGCTTGCAGGAACACTACCTCCTATTCAACTTTTGTACAAAGTGCTGGAATAACTCAGCGGGTCAGTCAGCATCTCTGGAGAATATGGACATAGGTGATGTTTCGGGTCTTGATGCATCCCCGTCTTCAGACCAGAGATGCTGCCTGACCCGCTGCGTTATTCCAGCACTTTGTGTCCTTTTGTGTATTTTTGAAGACGTGACCAAAAAGGTTGATGAGAGGGCAGAGCTGTAGATGTGCATGGACTTCAGTAAAGCGTTCAACAAGGTTCCGCATGGTAGGCTGCTCTGCATCGCATGGGATCCAAGGACAGACGGCTGAATGGATAGCAAATTGGCTCCATCGAAGGAAGCAGAGGGTGATGGTGGAAGGTTGTTTCTCAGACTAGATGCCTATGACTAGTGGTGTGCCTCAGGGCTCGGTGCCGGGCCCGTTACTGTTTGTCATCTACATCAATGATTTAGATGAGAACATACAGGGCAAGATTAGCAAGTTTGCTGATGATACAAAAGTGAGTGGTTTTTGCAGATAGTGAAGATGATTGTGAATGATTGCAGCAAGATCTGGATCGATTGGCCAGGTGGGCGGAGGAATGGTTGATGGAATTTAATACAGAGAAGTGTGAGGTTTTGCATTTTGGGATTTCGAACAATGCCAGGACCTACACAGTGAATGGTAAGTCTCTGGGTAGTGTTGTAGAGCAGAGGGACCTAGGAGTACAAGTGCATGGTTCCTTGAAGGTCGACTCGTATGTAGATAAAGTAGTAAAAAAGGCTTTTGCCATTTTGACCTTCATCAGTCAGAGTATTGAGTATAGAAGTTGGGAGGTCATGTTGCAGTCGGATAAGACGTTGGTGAGACCACATTTAGAATATTGTGTTCAGTTCTGGGCACCATGTTATAGGAAAGATATTGTCAAGCTTGAAAGGGTTCAGAAAAGATTTACGAGGATGTTGCCAGGACTAGAGGGTGTGAGCTATAGGGAGAGGTTGAGTAGGCTGGGTCTCTATTCCATGGAGCACAGGAGGATGAGGGGAGATCTTATAGAGGTGTACAAAATCATGAGAGGAATAGATCGGGTAGATGCGCAGAATCTCTTGCCCAGAGAAGGGGAATCGAGGACCAGAGGACATAGGTTCAAGGTGAATGGGAAAAGATTTAATAGGATTCCGAAGGGTAACATTTTCATACAAAGGGTGGTGGGTGTATGGAACGAGCTGCCAGAGGAGGCAGTTGAGGCTGGGACTATCCCATTCTTTAAGAAACAATTAGATAGGTACATGGATAGGACGGGTTTGGAGAGTTACGGACCAAGCGCCGGCAAGTGGGGTTAGTGTAGCTGGGACATTGTTGGCTGGTGTGGGTGAGTTGGGTCGAAGGGCCTGTTTCCACACTGTATCACTCTATGATTATCAAATCATATAACGTGGGAAAAGGTCATTATGGGCCTGTCCCGCTCAGACGACTTTTTAGGCGACTGCAGGAGACAAGGCAGTCGCCACATGCTCGCCACATGTTCGCGGGTGGTTGCCGGGGAGTCGCCATCATGGTCGTGAGGAGTTCCAGCATTCTGGGAACTAGTCGCGGCCTCATTATGGTCGCCGTGGATTTTTCAACAAGTTGCAAAATTAGCTGCGACTAGAATGAAGCCGCCGTGGAGAGGAACGAGAATTCTCGTGGCCTAGTTGGGTCGCCAGGCGGTCCTAGTGGGTTGTCAGGAGGTCGAAGGTTCTCAAGGGTTCTCGTAGGTTGTAGCCGGTGCTGACTGGTGAATTTCATTGGCTCATTAGGGAAAATAAATGTAAGCAGTAGTTTTGAGAACCAAGGATAACCGACCGGTAATGTTTAATGTTTGCCGAGCTTCACAGCCGTGTATCCCTGACTTTTTAAAAGTTGCCTCCACTCCTTCCCCCCCCCCCCCCCCCCCCCCCCCCCCCCCCCCCCCCCCTTCTTCCTCTCCCCCCTCTTTTAAAGGACTTACCGTACACTGTGCTTTAGCTGTCTTAATTACAATACCAACCTCCCTGTTCATCGCGGTGTGTGTCTATACCTCCTTGGCTTTGCACCGTGTAAATTTCACTCAGACAGTACTCCCACCCGCTTGCCCTGTCCCCCGCTGTGTGGTGTGTGTGTGTGTGTGTGTGCCTCTGACAGTCGCCGAAACGTCGTCTGTCCATTCCTTCCATCGATGCTGCCTGACCCGCTGAGTTGCACCACCACTTTGTGTTTTGCTTGTGACAATGTGAATGCTTTAAGTACATGACGTATACAAGCAATCTTAACAACATGATGGAAAACCCTTTTAATATGTTGGTGAAACTCTCTTCAATTCTTCTCTGGACCATTTGTACAATGAGTTGGATGACATCAGCTCTATGGGGATCCTGATATACAAATAGACTTTAGTTCAGTCGATGGATGGCTCCAATTGTCAGCCCATTGGATATAATTTGCTCAAAGGTGCAAGGTAGTCTTGAACCATAAATAGTCAATTCTGACTCGAATCGTGTGGTCGGCCCGTGCAGTGGAGCGCAGTGTCACGTGTAAAGCTTCCTTTGTTGTGTGCATTCCTCTCAGCGGAAAGGCAATACATGATTACAATCGAGCTGTCCACAGTGTACAGATATGAGATAAAGCAAATCGCATTTAGTGCAAGATCTACTCATGTGGCTTGTGTACCTGCCAGTGGTACTTGTGTGTACCAACCCAGTGGCACTGCACTGCGTGCTGATCCAGTGGTACTGGGGCGTGCTGATCCAGTGGTACTGGGGCGTGCTGATCCAGTGGTACTTGTGTGTACCAATCCAGTGGTACTTGTGTGTACCAATCCAGTGGCGTTGGGATGTGCCAATCCAGTGGTACTTTGTATACCAAGCCAGCTAAGAGAGAACTAATACATTGGCCATGCCCCAGTGTATTAGTAAGTTCATTTTTGTGTCAGTGTCAGTGTGACCTCTGAATGATTTGCGGTTTTAATGGCACCACGGTCTTCAGTTTTACATTTATTAGGGTCTGGTCACATCAGGGTTGTCATTGACTATTCTATCATTATCTGTGTGTTACTGCGTTTACCAGCTGTTAAGCTGCAGCAAGTGAGAATGTCATTGATCTGTTGCTGGTACAGATGACATTTAAACAACTCCTGAATTGTGAACGTTAGCGTGGCTGAGATCACTGTGTTGTTGCTCAAGCAGGAGGTCATGTGTAGCCAAATGATCATTCCCTCTCTATATTTAACCTTATTTCCCTTGTTCCCCCAGCACGCCACCCTTGGATTTACTGAGCCAATCGTCCTTCCGTTGAATCAAACGCCACCATGTCGCTGGATAAGAAACCTCTGCCGGCAACTGTGCAAGCTGCCATCGACCTCTCGTCTGGGGCAATTGGTAATGGGGCAATGGGGCACAACTAGGGGGTCACATCATACACCACACTCTCGTCTGGGGGAATGGGGCATTGGGTACAGAGACCAGGGGGTCACACACGTACACTGCCCTCTAGTATGTGGCAATGGGGCACAACTAGAAGGCCACATCATACACCACACTCTCGTCTGGAGGAATGGGGCATTGGGTACAGAGACCAGGGGTCACAGTGGAACCATGTGGGCAGACCCCACGCTCTGTATCGTAGATAGACACGCCTGTAGCTGTCTCCGATCTGACAATCTCTCCATGCAAAGGGTAGACGGTCAGAACCTCTAGCCCAGGATGGGGACATTAGGGGGGAAATTAGCTACAGGGAGAGGTTGGAGAGACTTGGGTTATGTTCTCTGGAATACCTGAGATTGTGGGGAGCTGGGTGGAAGAAAATCAAATTATGAATAGTCTTAGTGCTTGGCTTCAAGTCAAGAGGGGCAATGTTTAAAGGAGATGTGTGGGAGTTTTTTTACACAGTGGGTGGTGGGTGCGTGGAGCGTTCTGCCATGGGTGGTGGTGGAGGCAGATACGATAGTGGTGTTCAACTGGCTTTTAGACAGGCACATGCGTATAGTAAGTAAGTAAGCAAGTACATATGCAGGGAATGAAGGGATATGGATCATTGCCTGTGTGTATGTGTACACCCACTGTTCCCCACAGGCGGAGTTGCCTGTGTTCATGTGTGCTGCCACTGTTCCCCTACAGGCGGAGTTGCCTGTGTTCATGTGTGCTCCCACTGTTCCCCTACAGGCGGAGTTGCCTGTGTTCATGTGTGCTCCCACTGTTCCCCTACAGGCGGAGTTGCGTGTGTGTATGTGTGCTCCCACTGTTCCCCTACAGGCGGAGTTGCCTGTGTTCATGTGTGCTCCCACTGTTCCCCTACAGGCGGAGTTGCATGTGTGCTCCCACTGTTCCCCTACAGGCGGAGTTGCCTGTGTGTATGTGTGCTCCCACTGTTCCCCTACAGGCGGAGTTGCCTGTGTTCATGTGTGCTCCCACTGTTCCCCTACAGGCGGAGTTGCGTGCGTGTACACGGGCCAGCCCTTCGACACGGTGAAGGTGAAGATGCAGACTTTTCCCAACATGTACCGCAACGTGGTGGAGTGCGTGACGAAGACGTACCGGGACCGGGGTGTCCGGGCCTTCTACCAGGGCACCACGCCCGCGCTCATGGCCCACATCTCGGAGAATGCCGTGCTCTTCCTGTCCTACGGCTTCTGCCAGCGAGTGGTGAGGAATCTGTCGGGAATGGACAGCAAGGCTGACCTCAGGTGACCGCTGCTTCATAAGCCATCCCCTCCTTTGGTCAAGCCGTCATCTAGATTTTACTTCAGCCTTTATGGTTACAGCGTGATAGCAGGCCCTTCGGCCCACCGAGTTGGTGCTGACCAGCGACCACCCCGTGCACTACGCTATCCTACACACGAGGAATGATTTTCACAATTCTTACCAAAGCCAATTATCCTACAAACCCGCACATCTTTGCAGTGTCGGAGGAAACGGGAGCGCCCGGGAAAAACCCATGCGGTCACAGGGAGAACGTGCAAACTCCACACTGATAGCACCCTTAGTCAGGATCTAATCCCGTTCTCTGGTGCTGCAAAGCAGCAACTCTACCACTGCGCCACCGTGCCACCCTTATTTATCGATGAACTCTGGGACTGGACCGGTGTGCGACTTTGGACGACATTGACAAGGTGGGCTGAAGGGCCTGTTTCTGTGCTATACAGCTCTGTGACCCTGGCAATTTGCAGGTTGGCCATGGGCGATGTACACTGCTGCGTTTCATTAGGGGGGGGGAGCTGGGTGTGGGTTGATTTCTGCCAGACAACCAACTCGCTTATCTTGCCTTTTGGCATTACAATGGCATTTGTGTTGAACTGATCCTTTCCGCAGCAGAAGGAATAGTGGAGCGAAGGCGGTGAAAGTGATAGGGGAATTTCCTACCCCCCCCCCGGCTGACAGCAGTGTTGCTGCCACAACAGGGAGGCACAGTAGCGCAGCGGTAGAGTTGCTGCCCCACAGCCCCAGAGACCTGGTTCCATCTTGACTACGGGTGCTGTCTGTACGGAGTTTGCACGTTCTCCCCGTGACCTGCGTGGGTTTTCTCCGGGTGCTCCGTTTCCTCCCACACTCCACAGACGTCCAGGTTTGTAGGTTAATTGGGTTCTGCAAATTGTAACTTGTCCCTAGTGTGTAGGGTCGTGCTAGTGTACGGGGTGACTGTCGGCTGGCGCCGGCCTGTGTCGCTAAAGTCTAAAGTAAAGTGTAAAAGTGTCACTGAGTTGTATTCATTGAAGGGACATAGAGTCAAAGTCACACAGCATGGAAACAGTCCCTTCGGCCCTTCACATCCATGCTGACCAAGATGTCCCATCTATACTAGTCCCACCTGCACGTGTTTGGCCCGTATCCCTACAAACCTGTCCTATTCATGTAACTGTCCCAAGTGTGGGTTAGATATTGCTGTAATAAGCAGCAGTAGCACTCCCTGGTGTAGGGTGTGGGGACACTGGATCAGTCCCAATGATCACTGACCACAGTCCCACTGCCCTGCCACTGTGTGTGTGTCCCTCCCTCCAACTGTTCACACCTCCCCATCACTGTGTGTGTGTCCCTACCTCCGACTGTTGTGTGTGTGTGTCAGTATCTCCACCTGTTCACACTTCCCTCCACTGTGTGTGGGTGTGTGTGTGTGTCAGTACCTCCACCTGTTCACACCTCCCTGCCACCCTGCTGGTGTGTGTGTGTGTGTGTCAGTGTCCCCACCTGTTCACACCTCCCTGCCACCCTGCTAGTGCTTTGTGTGTGTGTGTGTGCGCCTCCACCTGTTCACACCTCCCTGCCACCCTGCTAGTGCTGGTGTGTGTGTGTGTGTGTGTGTGCGCGCGTGTGTGTGAGTACCTCCACCTGCCCACACCTCCCTGCCACCCTGCTAGTGCTGGTGTGTGTGTGTGTGTGTGTGTGTGTCCAGTACCTCACACCTCCCTGCCACCCTGCTAGTGCTTGGTGTGTGTGTGTGTGTGTGTGTGTGTGTGTGTCAGTACCTCCACCTGCTCACACCTCCCTGCCACCCTGCTAGTGCTGGTGTGTGTGTGTGTGTGTGTCAGTACCCACACCCTCCCTGCCACCCTGCTAGTGTGGTGTGTGTGTGTGTGTCAGTGCCTCCACCTGCCCACACCTCCCTGCCACCCTGCTAGTGCTGGTGTGTGTGTGTGTGTGTGTGTGAGTACCCACACCTCCCTGCCACCCTGCTAGTGCTGGTGTGTGTGTGTGTGTGTGTGTCAGTCCCCACACCTCCCTGCCACCCTGCTTGTGCTGGTGTGTGTGTGTGTCAGTACCCACACCTCCCTGCCACCCTGCTAGTGCTGGTGTGTGTGTGTCAGTACCCACACCTCCCTGCCACCCTGCTAGTGCTGGTGTGTGTGCGCGTGTGTGTCAGTCCCACACCTCCCTGCCACCCTGCTAGTGCTGGTGTGTGTGTGTCGTTGCAGTGACCTACAGAAAGCTGCGTCAGGCTCCTTCGCATCGGTCTTCGCCTCTCTGGCCATTTGCCCGACGGAGCTGGTCAAATGTCGCATGCAAGCCATGCACGAGATGAAGATGTCGGGGAAACTGGCAGAGGGTCACCCCAGGTATGTCACCCCTCGGTGTAAACGAGAGCGAGCATCACAAAGACCAGCAACTAACGGAGCCGTGACCAAAACGCACAGTGCTGGAGAAACTAGGGATCTGGCAGGACCCTTCTTCAGTCTGATGGAGTAGGGGGGGAAGAAAGCTGGAAAAGAGCTATCTGAAGAATGGTCCCAACATGAAACTTTGTCTGTCCATTCCCTCCACAGATGCTGCCTGCCCCCCTGAGTTTCTCCAGCACTTTGTGTTTTGCTCAATTTAAACAAGAATGTGCAAGACACGACTATATACTGCACTCTGGAATTGTATTATTTGCACTACCTGTTGTACTATGTATGGATTGATTCATAAATTGATGTTATAGGAGCAGAATTAGGCCATTCGGCCCATCATGTCTACGCCATTGAATCATAGCCGGTCTATCTTTCCCTTTCAATCCATTCTCCTGCCTTCTCCCCATAACCCGATACCCTGACTAGTCAAGAATCTATCTATCTCCGCCTTAAAAATACCTGTGTATGGTGTGATTTAGCAGGACACCATACAGAACAAAGCTTTTCACTATATCTCGGTATCCCTTCAAGCCAAGGGGAAGATACAGAGTGCAGAATATAGTTCTCAGCATTGTAGCACATCAGTTCCACAGACAAAGTCCAATGTGCGCAATGGGGTAGAGGTGAATCGGACAGTACCCTAGCTTATAGACAATAGGTGCAGGAGTAGGTCATTTGGCCCTTCGAGCCAGCACCGCCATTCAATGTGATCATGGCTGATCATCCCCAATCAGTACCCCGTTCCTGCCTTCTCCCCATATCCCCTGACTCTGCTATCTTTAAGAGCCCTATCTAGCTCTCTGTTGAAAGTATCCAGAGAACTGGCCTTCACCGCCCTCTGAGGCAGAGAATTCCACAGGCTCACAACTCTCTATGTGAAAAAGTGGTTCCTCATCTTCGTTCTAAATGGCCTACCCCTTATTCGTAAACCATGGCCCTTGGTTCTGGACTCCCCCAACATCGGGAACATGTTTCCTGCCTCTAGCGTGTCTAAACCCAGAACCCGTTGTACTTCCCCTTTTCCCAAATTGCCACCATTATGGAAGGGCCGTTCAGAAGCCTGTCAAAGGTGGGGAATAGGTTGACTGTTTCTTTGGGAATTGAAACTTCGACAATGCTTTGATTTTACTGTGTGGGAGCTGATCAGTGAAAGTGCAGGTTTGATTCCTCCCATACCCCCCCCCGTCCGTAACAATAGACAATAGGTGCAGGAATAGGCCTTTTGGCCCTTCATAGCCAGCACTGCCAGGTATCACGGCAAGGTTTAAGTGATCCAGTGCCACCTAATCTTATTAAAGACCTTGCTGAAGTCCACATGGACAATGTCTATGGCTGGTTGTGAGGATGGCTATGGTTAATATCTGCACCTAGCCGTGCGACTCTGCATATTGGTCCCAGATATGGTTCTCCATTGCAGTATAATGTGGATAAATGTGAGGTTATCCATTTTGGTGGCAAAAATGGGAAAGCAGACTATTATCTAAATGGTGGCCGATTGGGAAAGGGGGAGATAGAAACATAGACATAGAAATTAGGTGCAGGAGTAGGCCATTCGGCCCTTCGAGCCTGCACCGCCATTCAATATGATCATGGCTGATCATCCAAAATCAGTATCCCGTACCTGCCTTCTCTCCATACCTTCTGATCCCCTTGGCCACGGGCCACATCTAACTCCCTCTTAAATATAGCCAATGAACTGGCCTCAACTACCCTCTGTGGCAGAGAGTTCCAGAGATTCACCACTCTCTGTGTGAAAAAAGTTCTCCTCATCTCGGTTCTAAAGGATTTCCCCCTTATCCTTAAGCTGTGACCCCTTGTCTTGGACTTCCCCAACATCGGGAACAATCTTCCTGCATCTAGCCTGTCCAACCCCTTAAGAATTTTGTAAGTTTTTATAAGATCCCCTTTCAATCTCCTAAATTCGAGAGAGTATAAACCAAGTCTATCCAGTCTTTCTTCATAAGACAGTCCTGACATCCCAGGAATCAGTCTGGTGAACCTTCTCTGCACTCCCTCTATGGCAATAATGTCCTTCCTCAGATTTGGAGACCAAAACTGTACACAATACTCCAGGTGTGGTCTCACCAAGACCCTGTACAACTGCAGTAGAACCTCCCTGCTCCTATACTCAAATCCTCTTGCTATGAAAGCTAACATACCATTCGCTTTCTTTACTGCCTGCTGCACCTGCATGCCTACCTTCAATGACTGGTGTACCATGACACCCAGGTCTCGCTGTATCTCCCCTTTTCCCAATCGGCCACCATTATTTAGATAATAATGTCTGCTTTCCCGTTTTTTGCCACCAAAACTGGATAACCTCACATTTTATCCACATTATATCTGCATCTGCCAAACATTTGCCCACTCATACCCCAGCCTATCTAAGTCACCCTGCAGTTGGCCCTTCATAGCATCCTCCTCACAGCTAACACTGCCCCCCTAATCTTAAGTCCACATGGACACATCCGCAAAGGATGGCTTGGAGATATTGCCTTCAATTCCCTGCATATCCCAGATCATGGTTCTATATTGCATAAATAGCTGGGGGTTATCCAGTACTGGTGCCTTGCGGTACCCCTAAATGGTCACTGCAAGGGGGAGATGCAGCGAGACCTGGGTGTCATGGTACACCAGTCATTGAAGGTAGGCATGCAGGTGCAGCAGGCAGTGAAGAAAGCGAATGGTATGTTAGCTTTCATAGCAAAAGGATTTGAGTATAGGAGCAGGGAGGTTCTACTGCAGTTGTACAGGGTCTTGGTGAGACCACACCTGGAGTATTGCGTACAGTTTTGGTCTCCAAATCTGAGGAAGGACATTATTGCCATAGAGGGAGTGTAGAGAAGGTTCACCAGACTAATTCCTGGGATGTCAGGACTGTCTTATGAAGAAAGACTGGATAGACTTGGTTTATACTCTCTAGAAGTTAGGAGATTGAGAGGGGATCTTATAGAAACTTACAAAATCCTTAAGGGGTTGGACAGGCTAGATGCAGGAAGATTGTTCCCGATGTTGGGGAAGTCCAGGACAAGGGGTCACAGCTTAAGGATAAGGGGGAAATCCTTTAAAACCGAGATGAGAAGAACTTTTTTCACACAGAGAGTGGTGAATCTCTGGAACTCTCTGCCACAGAGGGTAGTCGAGGCCAGTTCATTGCCTATATTTAAGAGGGAGTTAGATGTGGCCCTTGTGGCTAAGGGGATCAGAGGGTATGGAGAGAAGGCAGGTACGGGATACTGAGTTGGATGATCAGCCATGATCATATTGAATGGCGGTGCAGGCTCGAAGGGCCGAATGGCCTACTCCTGCACCTATTTTCTATGTTTCTATGTTTCTCCAATCTCTCAATACTATTGCTCCCATCTTCTAAACCTCTATTCCAACAGCAGCTTTTCTTACTACCCTTGCACTATCTTTAATCGGACTTTAGATACAAATTCTGGAGTAACTCAGTGGGTCAGGCAGCATGCCGGGAGAAACGGAATAGGTGACGTTTCTGGGTGAAACCCTTCCTCAGACTCTGGGAGAGACCCTGCCTGTCCCGCTGAGTTCCTCCAGCATTTTGTGTCTCTCTTCGGTGTAAACCAGCGTCTGCAGTTCCTCCCGACACGTTTAATCGGATTTCACTGGACTTTATCTTGCTCTGAACTGTATCCCCTTTATCCTGTATCTGTACACTGTGGACGGCTTGGTTGTAATCATGTACAGTATTCCCGCTGTCTGGGCTGCATGCAACAACAAAGCTGTTCACTGTACCTCGGTACACGTGACACTGAACACAACTAAACTAAAACACCTTTGCCGTTCAGCACGGTGTGGACGGTGATCAAAAGTGTCCTGAAGACGGACGGGCCGCTGGGCCTGTACCAGGGTCTCTCCAGCACCTTGATGAGGGAGATGCCTGGATACTTCTTCTTCTTTGGTGGTTATGAGCTGGGCCGCACTTTCTTCACCCAAGCAGGACAAACGAAAGATCAGCTCGGTAAGTACCCCATGCAACGCTCGTGCAGCAGGGTGGAGCGGATAATCCTCACAGTCACACAGGCCCTTCCACCCAACTTGTCCATGCCGGCCAACATGCCCCATCTACACTCGTCCCACCTGCCCGTGTTTGGCCCCTATCCCTCTAAACCTTTCCTTTTTTTTAATAATATTTTTATTAGAAGCATATGCATATCATAATCAAAACACATTTTGTTTATCAATTACATATTGTTAATAGTTGGGATCCCAGCTAAACTTTTCCTATCCATGTAACTGCCCAAACGTTAGGGAAAGTAGCTGCTTCAACTACCTCCTCCGGCAACTCACTCCTGAAGTTCCTATTAAATCTTTCCCTCCTCACCTTAAACCCATGTCCCTTGGTTCTCGATTCCCCTACTCTGGGTGAAAGACTCTGTGCATTCACACTACGTATTCCCCTTATAGAGCCTGAGAATCCTGGACTACCAGGATTCCCAAAATGTTAATCTGCAGGTCGAATCGGTAGTAAAGAAGGCAAACTCAATGCTAGCCTTTATTTCAAGAGGGCTAGAATACAAAAACTGGGATGTAATGCTGAGGCTCTATAAGACGTTGGTAAGGCCGCATTTCGAGTATTGTGAGCAATATTGTGAACCATATCTAAGGAAGGATGTGCAGGCTCTGGAGAGGGTCCAGAGGAGGTTTACAAGAATGATCCCAGGAATGAATGGGTTAACATATGATGAGTGTTTGAAGACACTGGGCCTGTACTCGCTGGAGTTTATAAGAATGAGAGGGGACCTCATTGAAAGGTATCAAATAGTGAAAGGCCTGGATAGAGTGGATGTGGAGAGGATGTTTCCACTAGTGGGAGAGTCTAGGACCAGAGGTCCTAGCCTCAGAATTAGGGGATGTTCCTCTAGGAAGGAGATGAGGAGGAATTTATTTAGTCAGAGGGTGGGGAATCTGTGGAATTATTTGTCACACAAGGCTGTGGAGGCCAAGTCAGTGGATATACTTAAGGCAGAGATAGATACATTCTTGATTAGTGCAGGTGTCAGGGTTTATGGGGAGAAGGCAGGAGAATGGGGTTAGGAGGGAGAGATAGATCAGCCGTGATTGAATGGCGCAGTAGACTTGATGGGCCGAATGGCCTAATTCTGCTCCTATCATTTATGACGTTATGACCTTTTGATTTTGTACACCTCTACAAGCTTTTGTACACCTCTCATCCTACTGCGCTCCAAGGAATTGAGTCCTTGCCCGGCTAAACTCTCCCAGTCGCTCAGGGCCTCGAGCGTTGACAACATCCTGGTAAATCTTCTCTGCACCCTTTCCAGCTGAGTAAGCTGCAACTGATTGAAACCATTTGTCTGCCGTTCCTATCTGTCTTTGTTGCAACAGTGGAATATTCGTGTTTCAAAGTCGTCATTAATTCCAAACAGGCTGGTTATTTTGTAGTCAATATGTGGGCTCGGTATTTTTATTTTGTTTTGCAGTCATTATTCTGAAAACGGCTCAAATTCAATAATACATAGAACTTGACCTGTAATATTGGTTCATAAAGTTGGATGGAGGAACATCATTAGAACCACAGGATGCTATATCCCTGTTGTCAGATGGATGCTGTTATGGTGGATAGAGTGCAGAGAGGATTTATGAGAATGTTGCCAAGACTCAAGGCCCTGAGCTATAGGGGGACATGGAGAAGGCTAGGACTTTATTCACGGACAAAGGAGGCTGAGGGGTGATCTTATAGAGGTGTATACGATCATGAGAGGAATAGATAGGGTGGGTGCACAGTCTTTTATCTATAGGGAAATCAAGAACCAGAGGACATGGGTTTACGATGAGTTAATAGGAACCTGAAGGGCAACTTTTCCACACAGAGGATGGTGGGTATATGGAACAAGCTGCCGGAGGAGGTAATTGAGGCAAGTGCTAAAACAACATTTAAAATAAATTTGAACGGGTACATGAAAAGGAAAGGTTTAGAAGGATATGGACATGTGTGGGCAAATGCGAGTTTGGATGGGTACATCAGCAGTTAACTATTCATTACCCTTTAAGCCCTGTCCCACTGTACGAGTTCATTCAAGAGCTCTCCCGAGTTTGCCCTGATTCGAACTCTGAGATTTACGGTAATGGCCGCTCGTCGGTACTCGGGGCTCTCGGGGACATTTTTCAACATGTTGAAAAATCTTTACGAGTTTTCCCGAGCTTACCGCTTTACGAGCTTACCGCTGAGAGATGTCCCGAGCTCCGACGTACCTGCTACGTTCATTCTACGTGCTTCCACAAGTTTGATTTTTTTTAAGCTCGGGAGAGCTCTTGAATGAAATCGTACAGTGGGACAGAGCTTTTAGGCTCACAATTCTGTAAAACAAGCACGTTATTTATTTATAAATGACGGTATGAGGTAATGTTTGGGTCAACCTCCAATTGGGGCAGCTGGTAGAGACGCTGACACACAGCGTCAGAGACCCGGGCTCGACCCTTACCTTGGGTGCCGTCTGTGTGGAGTTTGCACGTTCTCCCCGTGACCACGTGGGTTTTCTCCGGGTGCTCCGGTTTCCTCCCACACTCCAGAGACGTATGGGTTTACAGGTTAATTGGCCCTCTGTAAATTGTCCCTAGTGTGGAGGGAGTGGATGAGAAAGTGGGGGATAAGATAGAACTAGTGTGAACGGGTGATCGATGGTCGCTATGGACTCGGTGGGCCGAAGGGCCTGTTTCTCTGCTGTACCTGTAAAACGAAATAGTTCCCTTATTGGTAGAAATGTCCTTGACTGCATCTTTAATAAAATATATGCCTATTTCCTTTGCTCCATAGATGCTGCCTCACCTGCTGAGTTTCTCCAGCATTTTTGTCTACCTTAAAAATCTTTTATAAAAGCTGTGACTTGCCAAATTTGCCTGGTGCTGTTGAACCAGTTCAGCTGGTTGACCAGGTAGCGACTGGACTTTCGCAGAGGTTGGATCTGGGTTACTCGGCATCAGAGTCACAAGGAAATGCATGTGCAGCAACCCTGTGTGGGACACAAAGTGCTGGAGGAACTCAGTGGGTCAGGCAGCATCTGTGGAGAACGTCGATCGGTGACGTTTCGGTTTGCGAGCCTTCTTCAGACTATGAATCTGTATGGAGCTGTCTGTGTGGAGTTTGCACATTCTCCCTGCGACCGCGGGGCTTAGTCCGGGTGCTTCAGTTTCATGTTATAGTAGAAGTAGGCCATTCAGCCCATCAAGTCTACTCTGCCATTCAATCATGGCTGATCTGATGTTTCCTCCCACATCACAAAGATACATATATAGACAATCGGTGCAGGAGTAGGCCATTCAGCCCTTCGAGCCAGCACCGCAATTCACTGTGATTATGGCTGATCATCCACAATCAGTACCCCGTTCCTGCCTTCTCCCCATATCCCCTGACTCCGGTGAATCAGCCTCCACTGCCTTCTGAGGCAGAGACTTTCACAAATTCACACCTCTCTGTGTGAAAAGGTTTTTCCTCATCTCAGTTTTAAATGGCCTCCCCTTTATTCTTAGACTGTGCCTCGTGCTTCTGGACTCCCCCATCATTGGGAACATTTTTCCTGCATCTAGCTTGTCCAGTCCTTTGATAATTTTATATGTTGCTATAAGACCCCCCCCCCCCCCGCCCTTTTTAAATTCCAGTGAATATAAGCCCAGTCTTTCCAATCTTTCCTCATATGACAATATGAGGAAAGATATAGTAGGTCATAGTATGTAGGCCATTCAGCCCATCGAGTCTACTCCGCATTCAATCAATCTGATGTTTCCTCCCAAGTCCCAAAGATACATACATACATACATAGACAATAGGTGCAGGAGTAGGCCATTCAGCCCTTCAAGCCAGCACTGCCATTCAATGTGATCATGGCTGATCATCCACAGTATCCCGTTCCTGCCTTCTCCCCATATACCTTGATTCCGCTAACCCAAAGAGCTCTATCTAACTCTCTCTTGAATGCATCCAGTGATTTCAGAGAATTCCACAGATTCACACCTCTCTGTGAAAAGGTTTTTCCTCATCTCCGTTCTAAATGGCCTACCCCTTATTCTTAAACTGTGACCCCTGGTACTGGACTCCCCCAACATCGGGAACATGTTTCCTGCATCTAGCGTGTCCAATCCCTTAATAAGATGTGCGGGTTTGTAGGTCAATTGTCCCTCTATAAAATGTCCCCAGAATATAGAGAGTGGATGAGAAAGTGGGGTAACATCGAACTATGGGTCATCGATGGTTGATGTGGGCTCGGTGGGCCGATGGGCCTGTTTCCATGCTGTGTCTATAAACTAAAAGCCATCCACTGACCAGGCGTGCCTTCCACTGCAGAAGTACAGAGAGCATGCATCTTTCCCAGGCATAAATGTAGACTTGAGTTAGCTCTGCCCAGCTCCAGACTGCCTAACAACAGGAGAAGAATCTCAAACTGTGTTTAGAAAAGCTGTGAGATCAAATTGCTGCAGAAACTCAGCGGGTGAGGCAGCATCTATGGAGCGAAGGAAACAGGCAACGTTTCGGGTCGAGACCCTTCCTCAGACTCCATAGATGCTGCTTCACCCGCTGAGTTTCTCCAGCATTTTTGTCTACCTTCGATTTTCCAGCATCTGCAGTTCCTTCTTTAACAAGAGATCAAATTGCAGTAGTTTCTGACTCAAACTCCCTGAAGGTAAACTATGGCTGGCTGCCCTTGAACTTTGTGAATAGTAGAACCGTTCCCTGCAGTGTTCAAATGCCTCTCAGCGCTATAAATGGGAGCAACATGTTAGGCAGCCACAGGGCAATGGAATGGAATAATGAATAACCACATACGCACTAGTGCGAGTGCAGAATCTGCATGAAACACTCGTGAGGGAGTGAGAGGTAGCCAGCACTGTGGAATACCACAATGGCATGTCCAGCCTTGTTCAGCGGGGAGGTGCCTTGTCGATTTGTCCTTCCCCCGTGAATGAGTCCAGGGGGGGACAACATGGAACACAAAACACACAGTTTTACAACATGCAGCTTTGATATTGCAATTTATTTTTTCCTGATCGTATCTGTTTCCATTTTCTGTCAATGCAAAGTGTGATCTGCAAAGTGGAATGAACCAGTGTTTAGTGTAGCAAGGACCTACCGAAAATAGACACAAAGTGCTGGAGTAACTCAGCGGGTCAGGCAGCATCTCAGAAGGGAAGGAATGGGTGATGTTGTGGGTCGAGACCCTTCTTTAGACTGGAGATATGGAATGAATGGGTTTTACTCCAGAGATGCTGCCTAACCTGCTGAGTTACTCCAGTATTTTGTGCCTATCTTTAATCGAATTGAATACATTTTATTAGCCAAGTGTGTACACATACAAGGAATTTGCCTTGGTGCTTTGCTCGCAAGTAACAACACGATATACAGGTAACAATTAATATTAAAACATAGTTTAAATTTAAACATGTGAAGAATGAAGTAAAATACCAGAGCAAAAGGAGGCTACAGATTTTTAGTTATTGAGTAGAGCTACTGCTCGTGGAAAAAAAGCTGTTTTTATGTCTGGCTGTGGCAGCTTTGACAGTCCAGAGTCGACCTCCTGGGGGAAGTGATTCAAAGAGTTTGTGGCCAGGGTGAGAGGGGTCAGAGATAATTTTACCTGCTCGCTTCCTGGCCCTTGCAGTGTACAGTTCGTCAATGGAGGGAAGGTTGCTGCCAATAACCTTCTCAGCTGATCGAATAATTCGCTGCAGCCTCCAGGTGTCATGCTTGGTGGCTCAGCCAAACCAGACCATAATGGAGAAGGTGAGGACAGACTCTACGATGGCCGTATAGAATTGGACCATCATTGCCTGTGGCAGATTGTGCTTCCTCAGCTGCCGCAGGAAGTACATCCTCTGTTGAGTCTTTTTGACTGTGGTGTAGACGGTGGCCCCCCATTTAAGGTCCTTGGAGATGATGGTTCCCAGGAACTTAAAAGACTCCACAGATGCGACTGTGGTGTTGTTGATGGTGAGTGGGGTGAGGGGAGGGGGAGCTCTCCTAAAGTCTACTATCAGTTCCACTGTCTTGAGAGCATTGAGCCAGAACGCCAGCTGTGTCACTTCCTGTAGGCAGATTCCTCCTCATCCTGGATCAGTCCAATCAGGGTTGTGTCGTCCGCAAACTTGAGAAGCTTGACAGAGGAGTCTGTGGAGGTGCTGTCATTGGTGTAGAGAGAGTAGAGGAGAGGGGAGAGTACGCAGCCTTGCGGTGCTCCTATGCTGAGGGTTTGCTTTCCCAGCCTCACATGCTGCTTCCTGTCTCAGGAAGCTGGTAATCCACTGACAGAAGGGTTCAGGCACAGTCAACTCGGAAAGCTTGGAGCGTAGTGGCTTTGGCAGAATGGTGTTGAATGCAGAGCTAAAATCCACAAACAAAATCCTTGCATAGGTCCCCTGACAGTCTAGTTGCTGGAGGATGAAGTGCAGGCCCAGGTTGACTGCGTCATCCACTGATCTATTGGCCCGGTATGCAAACTGCAGGGGGTCCAGCAGGGGGTTTGTGATATTTTTCAGCTGGGCCAGCATGTCTTTCATGGGTCTTCATGACTACAGAGGTCAGTTTAGTTTATTAATGTCACGTGCAGAGAGGTTAGCAGAGCGATGGTTGGAGTAGCTGTCTAACGAAGCGTTGCTCTTGTGTTTGCTCACTCAGGTCCCATCCCCCTGATGGTGAGTGGTGGTTTTGGAGGTGCCTGCCTGTGGATCGCCGTGTACCCGATAGACTGCGTGAAGTCACGAATACAAGTCCTCTCCATGGCTGGACAACAAGCGGGGTTCTTTAGTACATTCCGAAATATTTTCATGAAGGAAGGCAAGTATAAATACTCTCTGAATGGTATATAACTCAATAGACAATCGGTGCAGGAGTCGGCCTTTCGAGCCAGCACCGCCATTCAATGTGATCATGGCTGATCATCCCCAATCAGTACCCCGTTCCTGCCTTCTCCCCATATCCTCTGACTCCGCTATCTTTAAGAGCCCTATTTAGCTCTCTTGAAAATATCCAGAGAACTGACCTCTGAGGCAGAGAATTCCACAGACTCACAACTCTCTGTGAGAAAAAGTGTTTCCTCGTCTCCTAAATGGCTTACCCCTTATTCTTAAACTGTGGCCCCTGGTTTTGGACTCCCCCAACATCGGGAACATATGTCCTGCCTTTAGCGTGTCCAAATCATCTTATATGTTTCAATAAGATACCCTCTCATCCTTCTAAACTCTAGAGTGTACAAGCCCAGCCGCTCCATTCTCTCAGCATATGACAGTACTGCCATCCCGGGAATTAACCTGGTGAACCTACGCCACTCCCTCAATAGCAAGAATGTCCTTCCTCAAATTTGGAGACCAATACTCCAGGTGTGGTCTCACTAGGGCCCTGTACAACTGCAGAAGGACCTCTTTGCTCCCTATACCCTCTCCCTCCCTACCTTCCTCCCGACGGCTTGTGTGTTAGCGAGTCCATTAGGCACAGAGGGCTCGAGGAACGCCGTCTGCTCTCAAAGTGTTTGTCGTGCAAAGCAGGACGACTCCCGTTGTGTATCTCACCCGCTCCATAACCTGATTAGTGGGAGGCGGAGGGGAGAGAGAAGGCCATTTAAACTGGGTTGGACCAGAACTGCTGCAAATCAAGATGGGATAAGAGCAGAATAATGAAACACTCACTGCCAGGAAAGCAAACGTGTGCCATTGATAGACATCACCACGTTTATCTACAAAGGGTGGGAATATGGGATCAGTGAGCTCCTATCACAGACAGCAAGAGTGGGAGTGGGGGGGTGGGGTACAACATACACTGGGGGTGAAAGGCCAGTGGTATTGCAGGGGGAATGGTTTGACCAGGAACAGTGTGGGTTCAGATGGTTTAATTGTTCCATCGGTGTCATTCACTCACCCTAAACCGCAGCGAGACAACTTGAGAATGAAGAGCCAGTCACATAAGTTTAATAATGCCCTTCACTCTGTACAGCAACAATGCAACAAAACCCATCACCATCAGACTGGTACAGATACAAAAACCACTTTAGCTCACAACCCAACCGTGTGAACACTGAGATCTGCAATGTTAGGTGACCTCCTGCTACACCAACCCCCACCCCTGTCCACCACCCGCGCTCTCACCTATTTCTCCCCCCTCCCATCTGCTTTCCTCCATCTACCCTCACCATTTGCAACACTTTAAACCTCTCATACCTTCTGCCACCTCCCTTGACTTGTCCATCAATTACCTGCTATGCTTTGTCATGGACTCTCTTCTAGCTTTCTTCATCCCCCCCCTCACTCTGAAAAAGGGTCCCGACCTGAACCGTCCCCTATCCACGTTCTCCAGAGATGCTGCCTAACCCGCTGAGTTACTCCAGTACTTTGTGAGCTTTTTGTGTATTAACCATCGTCTGCAGTTCCTTGTTCCTCCATGTTATTATTAGCAAGTATTGAAGACATATTTATTGAATAGTCTTGTTACACACCTACATCTGGAATTGAAGGTGTATCACCACAAGCAGTCATGATGTTGGTCTGGAGCACTGTACACTTTGGACATGGGGAGATATGGGAGGATGATCTACTGGAAGTAGATAGGCTATGAGAGGCGGTGATAGTCATTTATTTTATGTGCCAAGGCTATCAGCAAGAGGGTATGGGTTCAATGTGAGAAGCAGTTTTAGAGGGGATTCTAGGAATGAGGTTTTATTTGATATAGTGGTTGATATCTGGATTTAGCACAATGGTAGAATCGGATACATCTACGTTGCTAAAGACGCATTAAGATGACACTTGCGGCACCTTGATATTGAGCAAATGGGATGAGTGTAGATATGTAAAAATGTCAGCATGGAGATGATGGGCTGAAGGGCCTGTTTCAGTGCTGTACAACTCCGTGACTATGACCAGGGGAAACGCCATGTTGTAAACAGCCTTTAGGAGGATCTCTCAATACTAAATGCAATTTTTCAGTCAGTTGAAAATTGTCAGTAATTACAGCGTTTACACTTAAACCAGTTGATGTAGACAGCAGGAAGCGGTGGCGCAGTGGTAGAGCCTCTGCCTCACAGCGCCAGGGACACGGGTTCAATCCCGATCTCGGATGCTGTCCATGTGTAGTTTGCACGTTCTCCCTGTGACCATGTGGGCTTCCCCAGGTGCTCCGGTTTCTTCCCACTTCCCAAAGTTTGTAGGTGGATTGCCGCCTGTAAATTGCCCCTCGTGTGCAGGGAATGGATGATGAAGTGGGCTAACATGAACAGGTGATCGATGGTCAGTGTGCACTGGTTGGGCCACACGGCTCGTTTCCATCCTCTACCTCTAAACTAAACCAGGAGCATTTTGTCCTTGGCAGAATAGATTAAAAGTCTGAAGGAGGGTCCTGATCCAAAATGTTGCTCCAAAATGATCGCCCATCCATTCCTGCCACAAATACTGCCTGACCTGTTGAGTTCCTCCAGCATTGTGGTTTTGTGCCTTGGTACATTAGGTTTGCCTGCAGCATTTCAGTTCAACAAGTGCATAGTAGAAAGTGTGCGGAGCAGTGGTACAGCAGTAGAGTTGCTGCCTTAGCACCAGAGACCCTGGTTCGATCCTGACTCCGGGCGCTGTTTGTACGGAGTTTGTACCTTCTCCCTGTGATCACATGGGTTTCCTTCCACATTCCAAAGATGCGCAGGTCTGTAGGTTAATTGGCTTTGGTAAAATTGTCCCTATTGCGTGGGATAGAACTAGTGTACAGGACGGTCACTGGGTGGCACGGACTCGATGGGCTGAAGGGCCTGTTTCCACGGTGTATCTCTAAAGTGTATTGAGCTAGGCTGGGGTGATCATCTCTGCTGACAGCTGGGTACAGAATGGCACCAGCTTCCAGAGGAGTCCACATATTTACTTCCTAAAACATGCCCCAAAGCTAAAATGGCAATTATGGTTTGTGTAAATGAGCATGTGCAAGAGCCTGTTTAAAAAAAAAATATATCCATTGAATGTCAAAAGGCAGAGAAGAAAGAATTGGTCTCACAGCATGGAAACAGGCCATTCGGCCCAACTCATCCATGCTAACAAAGATGCCCCATCTCAGCTAGTCCCATTTGCCTGCTTTTGTCCCATTTCCCTCTAAACCTTTGTTATCCATGTGCCTGTTCAAGTGCTTTATCAATGTTATAGTACCTGCCTCAACTACCTCCGAGATTGCCACTGAAATAAAACAGGGGTGGAGAGGAAGCAAAGTTCCAATGGCAAGGAGCGACTGTCAGCTATTAATAAATTGAGTAATTGAGGGAACTAACAGCAGACAAATCCCTTGAAACAGATTTGTCTGCATTACAGGTTCTAAAAGTAGCTTTGAAGTCATGTTCCAAACTCCTTGGATGCTGGAATGATGCCAGCTCATGGGAAGGGAGCAAATGGAAACATGGCTATTTAAGACCAGAGCAATGATGGACAAGGTAGTGTGACAGGGAGTTTAGGAAATCAACTGGCCAAGCTAGTCTCCATTTGACGAAAAAAATCAGGAACTGTGCAAGCTTGACCATTTGCAATGCAACACAATACATAGTCCTTGTATCAGCCTTAAAATCTGTCATTCCCAGCTTGTAAACAATGCAACTCCAAGACATTGGTCAGGCCGCATTTGGAGCATTGTGTACAGTCCTGGTCACCCCATTACAGGAAGGATGTGGAGGCTTTGGAGAGGGTGCAGAGGTTTACCAGAAAGATGCCTGGATTGGAGGGTATTAGCTATGAGGTTGGATAAACTTGGATTATTTTCCCAAAAATCGAGGGGGAAACCCAAGTAGTATATAAAATGATGAGAGGCAGAGACCACATTGGTGGTCAGAACCTCTCCCGCAAGGTGGAAATGTCAAAGACTAGAGGGCATAGCTTTAAAGATGAAAGAGGGAAAGTCTAAAGGCCAAATGTGGGCAGGAGAGATGCGTAGATGGCACAGTTTTTTTTTTTTTTTTTTTTAAATGTTTAAAAAAGAGGGCAGTGTCTGAAACGCACTAGATCTGATGGTGGTATTCAAGCCTTTTTAGATAGGAACATGGATATGCAGGGAATGGAGGGATATGGATCACGTGCAGGTAGATAAGAGTTGGTCTTGGCATCATGTTTAGCACAGACATTGTGGAACAGGCCTTTTGGCCCATCGAGTCCGTGCCAACCATTGTTCACTCCATACACTAGCACTATCCTACACACTAGGACCAATTTACCAAAGCCAATTAACCTACAAACTTGCACGTCTTTGAAATAGGGGAGGAAACCAGAGCACCCAGAGAAAACCCACACTGTCACAGGGAGAAGGTACAAACTCAGTAGCGGCAGATCCCGTAGCCAGGATCTCTGTGAGGCAGTAACTGTCCCACCTCGCTGCCCCATGGGACGAAGGGCCCGTTCCTATTCTGTACTCTGTTGTAAAGATGCTTTTCTCTCCCCAGGTATTAAAGCAATATACTCTGGGCTAACACCGACCATGATACGAGCATTCCCTGCCAACGGTGCCCTATTCCTGGCCTACGAACTGAGTCGAAGAGCCATGATGAACCACATGAGTAACTGAAGTGCATTTGGTCGTGACTGTGCCTTACCTCGGGGAGTTTGGTTGTGCTGCAAGAATTGACTTTAGGGCCCATCTAGATATAAAACCTGGACATTCGGTATTCCGTGTGGAAGTGGCAGGAACTGGATTCATTCAAAAGCAGCTGGACTTCAAATTTGAGACACTTAATTACCGCTGACATCGACATTTAAGTTTAAAGGAAAGCCTTGCTCCCGTGATGCATAGGAGAGAGAGAGAGAGACAGGAATCCAAAGGTCCAGTACCACAAACAAGCTGGAAGAACAACAGTGCCAATAGTTATTAATGTGTCAGGGTGGGTAACAATGAGAGCATTATTTTGCTATATTTGTTAGATTGTGGATTGTCACTTTTCCTCATTTTTGTTTTCCAAATGAATGCCATTAAACTACCAGGAAGATACACGTTAAAACGGTCTTTATTTTATAGTTAGGAGTCCGTGCTGTTAACTTTTGTAGAGTGCCCAATTCCATACCATGACCATAACTAGGTTTTTTTTTATTTTTTTTTTATGAGGAACAACTTGTAGAGCCACTACCTCACAGCATCAAAGATCCAGGTTCAATCCTGACCTCAGGTGCGGCGGAGTTTGTACGTTCTCTGTGCCGGTTGTGGGTTTTCTCCAGGCGCTCCGATTTCCTCCCACTTCCCAAAGATGTGTGCGGTTTTGTAGGTCAATTGGTCCTGGAAATTGCCCCCTAGTGTGTAGGGAGCGGATGAGAAAGTGGGATAACAGAACAAGTGTAAACGGGCAACGGTGAAGTGTCAATGGTCGGCACAGACTCTGTGGGCCGAAGGGCCTGTTTCCACGTTGTATCTTTCAGTCAATTCAATGTTGGGCATGAGCAGGTGCAAAGTGGAATTTTCACAACAAACCTCTGGCCTAGGCAACCAGGATGCCCTGAATACACTGAGATACACCAAATACACTGACACTCTTAAAAAAAAAAAAAAAAAAAAAAAAAAAAAACATCTTTTTATACCCGTCCCACTTGCCAACCATAGCATCCACTGACGGAGAGGAGTCAGAAATTGATCTTTTTCCAAAGCTTTTCACTGTACCTCGGTACAAGTGACAATAAACCCTAACCTTTTTCCCCCCATCTGTAAACTTCACCAAGGTACATGACAATTCTGCGTTATTCCAGCAGTGTGTCGATCTTCGGTGTAAACCAGCATCTGCAGGTCTTCGCTTCTACAAAGAGTGTTTGCTGCAATGCCCAGGAGGAATATCAAACTAGGAAATTGGCATTTTACTGTTTATTGAGAAATTCAAGAACTCTACAGTGATAGATGCGTTTTATCATAGTTAAACATTACCACCCATGCTACAATCATGTGCTAGTGAATCAGATAAGAAATGTACAAAGTTCCATTGAAAGTGATCTAGGCTCGAGGGTCTGTAGCAGGTGGAGTGCCACTTCATTAGGCAGATTCGAACAATCAGATCACTCAACGGGATAATGCCAGCGTGGGCTTTTCCTCACACCTTTTCCCCTCCACATGTGCAGTGCTGTGGCTGAGCCCCGAGCCAAAGAGGTCTCTTGCCGGGATCTGAATACTGCACAACGACTTAAATACATTCAGGCTACTCGTGCAGAGGGCACTCGTGACAAAGTGTAAGGAAAAGAAAACAAAAATAAAAATCAGCTGAAGGGGATGGGGAGCGGAAGATCACATTGTACTAATGCCGTCGTAACATTGCCGATTGTCCGTGTTCTATCAGACAAAGTAAGCTGTGAACGGGTAAAAATATCAAAGGTTCTTTTTAAAAAAACATCTAATCCAGTCCTGGGATCACTGACAATCAACCCTCTTTGAGGTAAACAACATTGGCAATCTTAAGGAAAGATAGACTGAAAAGGGCTCGGCATTAACAGGGAAGGCTGCCACTTTGACAACATTTGTTTTCCATTCAGTACAAAAAAAAAAGTTTTTAAACTGGAATGTGTTGCAGTAATTAGGAGTTGCCACAATATAGTACCGTGACAATACTATAGTTACAGGGACAGTAATCTCTCCCTCCTCCCCACAGAAGGCAGTGGCACACTTCCCACAAATAATATTTACATCACAAACTGCCTGGCGTCATCTCCATGTCTCTGGCCAGAGGTGGTGCGGGATTAACTGGAATCGGGTTCGTCAAAGTTCACCTCGACTGCAAATTTTTCGGTGTAGATTTTCCAGGTTTTTGGCTTGTGGGGGTTATCGAGTTCATCCCTGGACAAGCAGAGCCTGAAATGGATAAGAACACGTTACAGCAGCGAGCAGGCTGGTCGAAGCATCAACAGGGAATACTCACAATCTGCCACCCCCCCCCTAAAATAGACAGCGTGGAAATAGGCCCTTTGGCCCACTGAGTCCACACCAACCAGCGATCACCTGCACACACAGGAGCCAATTCACCTACAAACCCCACGTGTCTGTGGCATGAAACCGGAGAAAACCAACATGGTAACAGGGAGAATATACAACCTCTGTAGAGACAGCACCCGTGGTCAGAATTGAACTCTGGTTTCTGTACTCCAAGGCAGCAACTCTACTGATGCACCAGTTCTCCCCCCCCCCCCTTCTCTTTCTTCCCGCTGAGTTACTCCAACACTTTTTTTTTGCAAACAAGCATCCGCAATTCTGTGTCTTCAGTGCTTTCTAAATACTTCAAACAAATACCAGTGGTACTGGTCATGTGTAAAGAATTGTTCAAAGAACTGTCTGAAGTACACATTTAACTTGCAAAACGAACCTATAGTCTTTTATACAGGGTAGGAAAATCAAAAAAAGATTTACCAGGAACCTGAGGAGCGTCTTTTACCACAGATGGGATGGGTTTATAATAATAATAATAATAAGTTTATTTATATAGCACATTTATAGTCAATTTTCATTGACCCCAAAGTACTTTACATAATTTAAAAATCAGTTCCATACAAAGCATAAAGATGGGTTATGGTTTATGGAACAAAGTGCCAGAGAAGGTAGTCGAGGCAGGTACTATAAAACACTTGGGCAGGTACATGGATAGGAAAGGTTGAGCAAGATATGGATCAAACACAGGTAAATAGGAGACAGATAGAAAACTGCTGGAGTAACTCAGCGGGACAGGCAGCATCTCGGGAGAGAAGGAATGGGCGACATTTCAGGTCGCGACCCTTCTTCACACCCAGAGTCAGGGGAGAGGGAACCGAGGTTATGGAAGGGTACAAAGAACATGCAAGGTGTGAAAAGAACAGATCAAAGTAGACGATGATCAAGGAAATGTAGAACGGTTCATTGTTGGACGAGGGGAAGGTGACAATGAGGCATACAAACAGTAAAATTAATCAAGAGGACAGTGAAACTAGTCAAAGAACTAGGGTGGGGGAGAGAGAGAGAGAGAGAGGGAAAGCAAGGTTTACTTGATGTCAGAGAAATCAATGTTCATATTGCTGGGTTGTAAGCTGCCCAAGTGAAATATGAAGTGCTGTTCCTCCAATTTACGTTTGGCCTCACCCCGAGTGGTGGATGCCCAGACAGAAAGGTCAAATAGGGCATAGTGGTCAGCATGGATGAGTCGGGCCAAAGAGTCAGCTACTAACTGTATAACTAACTATAGTTTGCCAAACTTCTCATTTGCAAAGCCATGCAGAATAATTAACACCTTTTATTCTTAACTAAACTACTAGTATAGTTTTAGGCTCAAAGCATCCACTAAATCATAGAATGGTGTACACACTTCAATCTTCAGAGTTTAAGGTTTCACTCAATAATATCGAACAGTAAATTAAAGTTAGCTTCTGTTGCCACCCTCTTCGAAGCTGCTGCGCAATCTGCACAGTTCCTCCAGCATTGTAGTTTGCTGCAGATAACCATATAACCATATAACAATTACAGCACGGAAACAGGCCATCTCGACCCTTCTAGTCCGTGCCAAACACGTATTCTCCACTAGTCCCATATACCTGCATTCAGACCATAACCCTCCATACCTTTCCCATCCATATAACTACCCAATTTATTTTTAAATGATAAAAACAAACCTGCCTCCACCACCTTCACTGGAAGTTCATTCCACACAGCTACCACTCTCTGAGTAAAGAAGTTCCCCCTCATGTTACCCCTAAACTTCTGTCCCTTAATTCTCAAGTCATGTCACCTTGTTTGAATCTTCCCTACTCTCAGTGGGAAAAGCTTTTCCACGTCAACTCTGTCTATCCCCCTCATCATTTTAAAGACCTCTATCAAGTCCCCCCTTAACCTTCTGCGCTCCAGAGAATAAAGCCCGAACTTGTTCAACCTTTCTCTGTAACTTAGTTGCTGAAACCCAGTCAACATTCTAGTAAATGCAGCAGTCCCTCATCTCCAAGCCAAGCAGAAGACCCAATGAGGAATCCAACCACCATCTCTGCAGCAAGACAAGCAACTGTCCTCTCACCAATTGGAGAGTGGTCATAAGCTCCCATCTACCTAATTCGAGAGCTTCGAACCATCATTAATCAGACTTTATCTTACATTAAACGTTGTACCCTTTACCCTGTATCTGTACACTGGATGGTAATCATGTATAGTCTATCCGCTGACTTGATAGCACGCAAAAGCTTTTCATTGTACCTTGGTACATGCGATAATAAACTAAATTAAACTCTTCCAATTCATCCACGTTCTCTAGAGATGCCAGCTGACCAGCTGAGTTACTCCAGCACTTTGCGTTCTTTCTGTAAACCAGCACCTGCAGTTCCTCGTTTTATACTTCCAAAGCTTCTTCAGTATGCCAATATCAATTTGTTTTTAGAGATATTCTACCTTAAACCCCCGTTCGTTGAATAATAACCAGATGATATTGGCCAGCATTGCATCAACTTGTCAAGCACCAACCAGTGTGCGAGTTGGTAGGCACTTTAAGTTGCCCCGTGCCCAGTCACTCTAAAGGAATCACGTTGGCCAGAGAACTGAACCAGTGTTCGTCCCGTCCACATAAAGTGTTTACATCTCCAATTCCCAAATTGGGGAGGCAGTTTTATAAGTTAGACAAAATATAAAACTATGTCTAAACTACCACTTGTATAAGCCAGGAAGCAAGTTGCTGTCTTAGAATCCCAGAGTCATGCAGCATAGAAACAGGCCCTTCAGCCCAAGTTGTCCATGCCAACCAAGATGTCCATTCCTCAGTAGACCCATTTGGCCCATATCCTTTTAAATCTTTTCGATCCATGTATCCAAGACATTCCAAATGTCTTTTAAATGTTACAATCCCCGACTCAACGACCTCCTCTGGCAACTCCTTCCATATACCCACCACCCTCTGAAAAAGATGCCCTCTGGTTCCTATTAAATCTTTCTCCTCCCACACTGGTACTATGTTCTCTGGTTCTTGACTCCCCTAGTCTGGGTAAAAGACATTACCCAGAGTAGGGGAATCAAGAACCCTACCTATTGCATTAACTCTACCTATTCCACTCATAGAAACATAGAAACATAGAAACATAGAAATTAGGTGCAGGAGTAGGCCATTCGGCCCTTCGAGCCTGCACCGCCATTTAATATGATCATGGCTGATCATCCAACTCAGTATCCCGTACCTGCCTTTTCTCCATACCCTCTGATCCCCTTGCCAACAAGGCCACATCTAACTCCCTCTCAACTGGCCTCAACTACCCTCTGTGGCAGAGAGTTCCAGAGATTCACCACTCTCTGTGTCATGATCATATACACCTCTTTAAGATCACCCCTCATCACCCTGCGCTCCAAGGAATCAAGTCCTAGCCTACCCAACCTCTCCCTGTAGCTCAGGACCTCAATATTCTTGCAAATCGTCCTAGCTGTCTGCCTGTTATAGATCGGACTTTTTTCCTTTTAAAATAAACTATATTTAGACTGTACCTATTATTTACAATGAAGGATGTGTTGAACCAGAAGTAGAAAGGACAGTCGTCATAACCTTTAGGTAGGCCCTGGATAGGAAGCAAAATAAAGTGGAAGGTCACTTTTTTGTTTTAATAAGATTATTTTATTAATTATTTTATTTTTCAAAAAAAAAAGAATGAACTTACCCCATTAGTTTCAAATCTGACTTTGACATCTCCGCTGACCTCGGGACCGTTCTCCAAACTAATTATAGCAGAGTTGCTCCCGGCATCAAAGAAAAGCTGCACACAAAAACTGTATTACACGTGGAAGTCTGAAGATGCTGTGTGATCTCTGACACGGTACAAACAGCGCTTAATGTTTAATTACAACTTGGGATCATTGGCCACCATCAGTCGAAATTTTAAATGATGGCAGCGCAATGTTGCAGCGGTAGAGTTGCTGCCTCATAGCGCCAGAGACCCAGGTTAGATCCTGTCTGTACGGAGTTTGCACGCTCTCCCTGTGACCGAGTGAGTTTCCTCAGAGTGCTCCAGTTTCCTCCCACGTAGAAACATAGAAATTAGGTGCAGGAGTAGGCCATTCGGCCCTTCGAGCCTGCACCGCCATTCAATATGATCATGGCTGATCATCTAACTCAGTATCCCGTACCTGCCTTCTCTCCATACCCTCTGATCCCCTTAGCCACAGGGGCCACATCTAACTCCCTCTTAAATATAGCCAATGAACTGGCCTCAACTACCCCCTGTGGCAGAGAGTTCCAGAGATTCACCACTCCCAAAGACCGTGCAGATTTGCAGGTTAATTGGCTTCTGTAAATTGGCCCTCGTGTGAAGGACAGAGCCAGTGGATAGGCCCCCTCTCCCCACCCCCACCAACGACAGTCAGTCTACCCCATGACAGAAGGGGAGGAGTTGTACAGTTTGATAGCCACAGGGAAGGATTTCCTGTTGTGCTGCATCTTGGTGGAACCAGTCTGTTGCTGAAGGTGCTCCTCAGGTTGACCAGTGGGTCATGGAGGGTGTGAGCTGTATTGTCCAGGATGTTCCGCAGTTTGAGGAGCATTCTCCCCTCCAAGAGCAACCTCCCGTGAATCCAACTCCAACTCCAGCCCCCAGGACGGAGCCGGCCTTCCTGATGAGTTTGTTGACCGTGTTGGTGTCCGCAGCCTTCGCCCTGATGCCCCGGCGCACGGCAGTGAAGAAGATGGCACTGGCCACCACCGATTGGTAGAACATCTGCAGATGTTGAAGGAGCGGAGCCTTCTCAGAATGTACAGCAGCTCTGTCCCTTCTTGTACAGGGCCTCAGTGATCCTGGAACAGTCCAGTTTACTGTCCAGATACACGCCAAGGTACTTGCACTCCTTGGTAAACTGTACATCCACACCCTTGATGTAGACAGGGGTGTTCCTCTCCTCTCCTCCCAAAGTCCACTAACTCCTTAGTCTTGTTGGTGTTGTGCTGCAGGTGATTCAGCCCACACCACTCAACAAAGTCATTGACTACACCTCCGTATTCAGTTTCCCTCCCCTCACTGATGCAGCCCACAATCGCAGAGTCATCTGTAAACGTCTGGAGGTGGAAGGAGTTCAATGAGCCGAGCTATAAAAGCCTCTTAAATACCACTCATATCAGCCTCCACCACCTCCCCCAACAGTATTTTCTTGGCACCCACCATGAAAAATAACAATGTGCTGCGCACATCTACTTTAAACATTGCCCCCCTCACCTTAAGGTTTGGTTTAAGTTAGAGACACAGTGCAGGAAGAGACCAAGTGTGCACCAACCAGCAATCGCCCTGTACAGCAGCACTAACCTACACACAAGGGGGAATTTACCAAAGCCAATTAACCTACGAACCTGCGCATCTTTGGAAATGTGGGACCAAATCAGAGCACCCGGAGAAAACTCGCGCAGTCACAGGGAGAACGTGCAGACTCCGTACAGATAGCACGTGTGGTCAGGATCAGATCTGGGTCTCTGGTGCTGTAAGGCAGCAACTTTACTGTTGCGTCACTGTGCCACCCACGAACACAAATGGCTGGGCATCACAATATTAGAAAGGAGAGGGATGCGTCTCTTTTTTTGAATCTCCATATCATTAGCAAAAGGAGCAGAGCAGAACCATATGCTGTTCCCGCTCGGTTACAGACACTCCCTCTCCAGCACAATATCATTGCAACCGGCACTGAAAGCATGCAAAGGCAGCCACCATCTTCTCAGCAGGTGAGAACTCTACAGTGTGCTTAGCCCAGGAACAACACCTCATGGTGAGCACATGTTGAGAGCATTATCACACTATAATTGACCATTATCACAATATAATTGACTCAAATAGATCATCAAACCCCCATCATTTATTTATTTGTCTCTGTACTTCACAATTTGAGATTTGTAATAGAAAAAAAAATCACATGTGGTTAAAGTGCACATTGTCAGATTTTATTACAGGCTACTTTTTATACATTTTGGTTTCACAATGTAGAAATTACAGCTGTGTTTATACATCCCCCCCAGTCTTTCCTCCAGTTTTTCCGTCACCTTTGGAAACTTTTATTGCTGTTTATCAACATGAGGACCAAAGTTGTGCCAATGACAGTCAAAGAAGCCATTATGAGACTGAGAAACAAGAATGAAACTGTTAGAGACATCAGCCAAACCTTAGGCTTACCAAAATCAACTGTCTGGAACATCATTAAGAAGAAAGAGAGCACTGGTCAGCTTACTAATCGCAAAGGCACTGACAGGCCAAGGAAGACCTCCACAGCTGATGATAGAAGAATTCTCTCTATAATAAAGAAAAAATCCCCAAACACCTGTCCGACAGATCAGAAACACTCTTCAGGAGTCAGGTGTGGATTTGTCAATGACCACTGTCCGCAGAAGACTTCATGAACAGAAATACAGAGGCTACACTGCAAGATGCAAACCACTGGTTAGCCGCAAAAATAGGATGGCCAGGTTACAGTTTGCCAAGAAGTACTTAAAAGAGCAACCAGTTCTGGACAAAGGTCTTGTGGACAGATGAGATGAAGATTAACTTATATCAGAGTGATGGCAAGAGCAAAGTATGGAGGAGAGAAGGAACTGCCCAAGATCCAAAGTATACCACCTCACCTGTGAAACACGGTGGTGGGGGGTTATGGCCTGGGCATGTGTGGCTGCTGAAGGTACTGGCTCACTTATCTTCATTGATGATACAACTGCTGCTGGTAGTGGCATAATGAATTCTGAAGTGTATAGACACATCCTATCTGCTCAAGTTCAAACAAATGCCTCAAAACTCATTGGCCGACGGTTCATTCTACATCAAGACCATGATCCCAAACATACTGCTAAAGCAACAAAGGAGTTTTTCAAAGCTAAAAAATTGTCAATTCTTGAGTGGCCAAGTGAATCACCCGATCGGAACGTAATTAAGCCTTTTATATACTGAAGATAAAACGGTAGGGGACTAGTCCCCAAAACAAGCAAAAGTTAAAGATGGCTGCAATACAGGCCTGGCAGAGCCTCACCAGAGAAGACACCCAGCAACTGGTGATGTCCATGAATCGCAGACTTCAAGCAGTAATTGCATGCAAAGGATATGCAACAAAATACTAAACATGGCTACTTTCATTTACATGACATTGCATGGTGAAACCAAAATGTATAAAAATGGCTTTTATTAAAATCTGACAATGTGCACTTTAACCACATGTGATTTTTTTCTATTACAAATCTCAAATTGTGGAATACAGAGGCAAATAAATAAACAATGGGTCTTTGTCCCAAATATTATATACACACACACACAGGTCTTTTTTTCTTGTTTATTATATTGTTTGCAATTAATTACATTTACCTACTCTGTTGTGCTGCTACAAGTAAGAATTGTGTTCTTAAATCTTCAAGTAAATAGAGGAGCATCGGCTCCTAATTTTACAGCCATTTTGCATGCACCAAATGCCACGTTGTACAGACTTGTATTCAAATGCATGCAAAATGGCAATACAATGATGAGCCGAGGCTCCTCTATTTACTTGAAGGCATGTTACTCTGTTTGAATGAAACTAGTTGTGCTTTTCTGGGGGTTTTTTGCTAATCATTGACTACTTTACCTTGCAGTTTTCCTGTGTTGCACACACACACTGAAATACCAGCACCTTCTTCACGATGATTTCAACTTTCAAGTCACTACCGTTGTTTCGACCAACTCCTGTGTGCGGGGGAAAGAAGGAAATAACTTTTATAAGTACCATAGTTGTACCAGGCTTGCTCATTCTCAGGATGAAAATCTTGCAAGTTTATGTCAAATGAGATTTGTACTATTGCATTCCAAGATCATACAGTGCAAATGTTGGAGATCCAGAAATAAAAAGAGATAAGAAAAGCCCAAAGAAATGACAATAGTTTCCCCCATCCCAATCTCACCAGATGGGATATCAGGCATCCCCAAACTTTCTTGATTAAGGGTGTCAAAGGTTATGGGGAGAAGTGGGTTGAGAGGGAGAGATAGATCAGGCATAATGAATGGTGGAGTAGACACGATGGGCCAAATGGTCTAATTCTGCTCCTAGGACCTGTGAAAATTATTTCACACAAACATATTACAATGAAAGCAATGTCCACCCATTCAATATAATACAAGAAACTGCAGATGGTTTAAAAAAAACACAAAGTGCAGGAGTAACTCAGTGGGTCAGGCAGCATCTGTGGAGAACATGGATAGGTTTTGTTTCAGGGTCAGGGCCCTTCTTCAGTTCTTTACTCTAACACTTTGCCTTGTTTTAATTCATCCATTCAAGGAGCAAGGAATGGAAGAAACGTTTAATAGAGAAAGATTAGCAGCAAAGATGGTGGTTTCTGAGCACCCATGTCCACTAAAGATTAAACAGGAATCAACGGAGGAACTCAGCAGGTCAGGCAGCATCTGCGGAGGCAATGGCCAAGTGACACTTTTAGATTGGAACCTTTCTTGGTTTAGTTTGGAATGTGGGAGGAAACCAGAGCACCAGGAGAAAAACCACACGGTCACAGGGAGAAGGTATAAACTTCATAGTGGCAGCACCAGAGGTCAGGTTTGAACGTGGCGTTGAGGCAGCAACTCTACCGCTGTGCCACCCTTCAGCCCAAGAAAGAATATTCAGACTGAAGATTCACTCTTGGCCTCGGCATTTTTATTTCTTCCATTTTTTAAAGGAGATTCTGGTACTCCGTACCGACAAGAAGAGAAAAATAAAAAAGCACTGTCCCTGAAAGATCTACTCTGGGCCCACACATAGTACATCATTCATCAGTTCAAACAAAACAGAAAAGTTCTCATATTAAAAAACAAAAGCAAACACACTCAGATAAAGCACCAAATATTTCACATCCTTACAAAGGAGCAGAATTTATATAAGTTACCTATAAAGAACAGATATGGGATACCGGATAAGAATTGAATTAAGGCAAACTAGTCCTGAGTTAATGTTTAAGTAACATTGATGTGCTCATGTCCGAAGCCCATGTGTGGGTTTCAGAAAATGTGGAAATTTAAAGGCAGATCATTACCAAGTTCCCTGGGATTGCCCTGTTATTAAAGATTTTTGGAGAGAGTGACATGATGCCTTACAAGACATTTTTAGATGTCATGTGCTCCTGTAGAGGAAGACCATGTTTTTTGGACTTGTACCTGAAGAGTGCCGGAAAAAAGACAAATACTTACTGAATATATTGATGGTAGCTGGTAAAAAAAGCTCTCACAAAGAAATGCTTATCACAGGAAAGCCCAACTGAATGCATGGATGGACATCACAATGGACATTTATAAAATAGAGAAAATAACAGCACATGTTAACTTTAAATTGGATTTATTTGTGTCAAGCTGGGAAAACGGGGTTAACTATGTAACGCCTCATAGGCCAGACTTTATTTTACAAATTTTTAATTAATACAAGGGCCTGTCCCACGAGCATGCGACTCCATGCGGCAAGCGCGACCTAAAGGACCAGTCCCGCCAGCATGCGCCTGCATGCGGCAAGCACGACCCAACTTGGTCGCTTGAGCCGTACGGCCTCGCAGGGCTGGTCCCACTTCGATCGCCGGAGCCGTATGGAGTCGCATGCTCGTGGGACAGGCCGTATGGAAGGACATTATTGCCATAGAGGGAGTGCAGAGAAGGTTCACCAGACTGATTCCTAGGATGTCAGAACTGTCTTATGAAGAAAGACTGGATAGACTTGGTTTATACTCTCTAGAATTTAGGAGATTGAGAGGGGATCTTATAGAAACTTACAAAATTCTTAAGGGGTTGGACAGGCTAGATGCAGGAAGATTGCTCCCGATGTTGGGGAAGTCCAGGACAAGGGGTCACAGCTTAAGGATAAGGGGAAATCCTTTAAAACCGAGATGAGAAGAACCTTTTTCACACACAGAGTGGTGAATCTCTGTAAATCTCTGCCGCAGAGGGTAGTCGAGGCCAGTTCATTGGCTATATTTAAGAGGGAGTTAGATGTGGCCCTTGTGGCTAAGGGGATCAGAGGGTATGGAGAGAAGGCAGGTACGGGATACTGAGTTGGATGATCAGCCATGATCAAATTGAATGGCGGTGCAGGCTCGAAGGGCTGAATGGCCTACTCCTGCACCTAATTTCTATGTTTCTATGTTTCTATGTCCCAACATCGCGCGAGGCTCCGAAAAACTGACCAGGTTCAAAAATTCCGCGCGGCAACGGCTTGTCAGCCCTCATCCGCCTCGATGCCGTACGCCCATCGGACTTCGCTCAAACTTCACGTCACTCACTCTACCTCCGTGCGTACGCCGTGGAGGCGACTGCGGGCTTTAGGTCGCGCTTGCCGCATGGAGTCGCATGCCCGTGGGACAGGCCCTTAATGTATTTGTAGTTTTTACTGCGTTCCTGTTCCTGTGTCTATATTTGTTTTGTACAAATCTCAAAAAGAGGCAATTCATGTGTGGGTTTCAAACACCACCATTAACTATGCAAAGTAAAGATTTGATATACAAACTAATTACCATGAATTGAATAGATTCTGATACTTTTCATTTTGAGTTTCTTCGGAGGTGGTGGCTGCCGTTTGTACTCGTTCTTCATCACTTCGTAATACCCAACGTATCTGCTCTGTAAAGTAGTACAAAACTTCAAACATTCCCTCTCCTCACACTTCAACAAACTGTACTCAGTTTTAGTCACCATGCTCGAGGAAGGAATGTCGTTAAGCTGGAACGTTGCAGAGAAGATTTACAAGGATGTCGCCAGGACCCGAGGGCCTGAGATATAGGGAGAGGTTGAGAGGGAAAGATAGACCAGCCATGATTGAAATGGCAGAGTAGACTTGATGGGCCGATTGACTCGATTCCGCTCCTTTTCCATAAGTTCTCAGAGCAGAATTAAACCATTCGGCCCATCAAGTCTACTCCGCCATTCAATCGTGGCTGATCTACCTTTCCCTCTCAACCCCATTCTCTTACCTTCTCCCCATAGCCCCCAACAACCTTACTAAGGAATCTATCAATCTCCGCCTTTTGACTGCCTCCACAGCAGTCTGCGGCAATGAATGCCACAAATTCACCACCCACCGACTCCAAACATTTACCTTCATTTCCTTCCTAAAGGTTTGTCCTTTCATTCTGAGGCTATTGAGGAGGCCCTGACCACGGGGAATAGTGGAGGAAGAAGACTGACTTCTGTGCCTTCCCACACAGTGGGGAACTTTGATTCTGCTGTGTGGGGATGTTTTATGTCAAATCCTATAGTGTGTTGTGTCCTGTTGATTTTTATTGTATGGCTGTATGGAAATTCATTTCACTGTCCCATCAGGCACACATGACAATTAAATCTATCTTGAATCTTGCCTCTGGTTCTAGACTCTCCCACAAGTGGAAACATCCTCTCCACATCCACTATCCAGACTTTATTCCTTGGAGCACAGAAGCAGAGGGGTGATTTTAAAATCATGGGGGTGGGGGGGGGTGGGGGAATAGATAGGGTGAATGCACATACTTTCACCCAGGGTAGGGGGAATAATAAAAATCAAGAACTAGAGGGCAAGGGTTTAAGATAATAAGGTGACTGCACAGATAGAATGCGTGGAGACATTCACCCAGAGTAAGGGAATTAGGATTCAGAGGGGAATTTTTTTAAATCAAAACCAGAGGGGCAACATTTTCCATATTGAGGGCAGCAGGTAAATGCAACGAGCTGCAGGGGAGGTAGTCGAGTAGTACATTAAGAATATTTTACCGAGTACATGGATACGAAAAGTTTGGAGGGATATGGGCCAAACATAAGCAAATGGGACGAGCTTAGATGGGGCATCTTTTGGTCCACATTGACATATTGGGCCGAGGCCCGTTTACAAACTGCATGGTTTTTTACTGCAGTGAACAGTCCAATTTCCCCTTGCTACAAAACCCTCATCATTACCCAAAGGTATGGATATCTCTAACATGCAAATGTAAGAGGCTAAATAATGGTTTATCATGTACACATCAAATAATCCGTTAATTAGTGTTACAATCAGGGCTTGGTAAACCTCATTAATTTAATGCAGATGGATTTGCAAATGTGGTCCCAATACAAATCCAACGCAACGTCAACATTGGAGATTGAGATTCAAGAGACAGACAATGTGTAAGTTAACAAGGTTATTTGCGATGATTAACTTGTTGCAAATGCATTGTCTACCCCAGATATTCTAAAGCACACTGGTTGGAATCAAAATCAAATGGCCGTGTAAAGTTGGCACGGTAAAACAAGTGTTGAGGAAGTTACCTGGGAAGGAGTTTCCACTCCCTGAAACTTTGAGCTGACACTTGTGTCCGTTCGTCGTTCTCCAAAGTAATCCAAACTTTCCTGAGAAAAGACCACTGAAACATTACTGCAAGATTCCCGTTTGGTTTAGAGAAACAGCGTGGAAACAGTCCCCACGGCCCACAGAGTCCGCGTTGACCAGCCATCACCCGTGCACGCGATCTATGTTATCCCAGTTTCACTTGCCCAGAGTCGGTGAATCGAGGGCCAGAGGACATGGGTTTAAGGTGAAGAGGAAAAGATTTAATAGGAATCTGAGGGGTATCTTTTTCCACAGAGGGTGGTGTGTGTATGGAACAAGCTGCTAGAGGAGGTAGTTGAGGCAGGGACTATCGCAACATTTAAGAAACAGTTAGGCACGTACATGGATAGGACAGATTTGGAGGGATGTGGACCAAATACGGGCAGGTGGGACGAGTGTAGCTGGGACATGTTGGCCGGTGTGGGAAAATTGGGCCGCAGGGCCTGTTCCCACACCATCACTCTGCAACTTCCTACACACTAGTGGCAATTTGCAGAGGCCAATTAACCTACAAACCTGCACGTCTTGGGAACGTGGGAGGGAACCAGAGCACCTGGAGGAAACCCACGTGGTCACAGAGAAAACATGCAAACTCTGTTCACCATAGTCAGGATCGAACCTGGGCCTCTGGCGCTGCAAGGTAGCAACACTTCTGCTGCGCCACTGTGTTCGATACAATTGGAATATAATACTAACCGCGCACAATGCAAAAAAAATCTCAATATTTAATCAGTCTTAGCCAAGAAAGTTTGTTACCGTATATTAAAAACGTTACCTTTGCATTCTCAAACTGATCGCTGTCAATTAACCAGGTACAGACCATTGTGCCGGTCCTGCCTGCAAAGCAAAGGTGAAAGGTAACGGACATATGGAGGCCTCCTGAAATGTCCCTCCAACACCAACTACCAAAACTACTATCCCAGCCAGTGAGAGAACCACATGTTTAAATAAAAATGGAGACAGCTACACTCACAACCCAATGAGTTAATGGATTAATGCAACCCAAATAGAAGTTAAAGGTTCCATGATCAAATGTTAACTCTCTATTTTGACCCTCCACCAGTGCCATTCTCCACCTGCGACTGAAAAGCATAGAAACATAGAAAATAGGTGCAGGAGGAGGCCATTCGGCCCTCTGAGCCAGCACCGCCATTCATTGTGATCATGGCTGATCGTCCCCAATCAATAACCCATGCCTGCCTTCTCCCCATATCCCTCGATTCCACTAGCCCCTAGAGCCATCACGCATAAGCATGTTATGGTTTCTTCCCCAACACAGTACAAAACATCAACCATTGATGTTCTGAATTGAATATATTGGGATGATGGCATTCCAGAGGCCCCCAGTATATTGAAACTCTGGACAAGGAGCTCCAAATAGGCAAGTGGTACATCGACAACAACTTCCATCAACCTCAAATTTACGTTCCATGTCCAAGTGCTCATGAGATCTGCGAGCAGGGGTTATTTCTTCCACCAATTCACATTGGGGGAAACTGAGCCTTGTTGGAGGGTGAAGACCCACCTCAGTAATTTCCCTCTGATGGGTGGGCAACAACTTCAAGCCTTGATCACTGGTCAGCTCTAATTGCAGCATGGAAATAGCAGCAAAATCGTTCCGGCAAATGTTTAAAACTAGGATGCATGGAAAATATAAACCAATTTCACAAGAACAACACGAAATTATACTCCAATTATTAATTACAAAACATTCCCATGTTCACTTTCATGCTTAATCCTTCTGTTTTGTCCACCATTGCCGGTTACTGGAAACGGGTCTGAAGAAGGGTTTCGGCCAGATACGTTGCCTATTTCCTTCGCTCCATAGATGCTGCTGCACCCGCTGAGTTTCTCCAGCACTTTTATCTACGAATGTTTTTGGCCAAACATGTGCCATTGGAACTAGGTTTGTGTAAATTGTGTTAATTGTGTGTCTTGGTTCTTTTCTTGTTGTATGACTGCAGAAACCAAATTTCATTTGAACTTCATTTGAGGTTCAAATGACAATAAATAATTGTATAATTGTATGGGGCAACTTGGTGGGCATGGACGAGTTGGGTCACTAGTTCCATAATCATTTAATCCTAACATTCAATACCAAATGCAGCATCTAATACTTTGCACTGTGGTTGAGAACTGTTTGGGGGTGGGTGGGGAAGAAGGTCTCCTTGACCATATTTTCCTTGGTATGGTAGCGTTTCTGGAGAACTCGGAGCAGTCACGACCCCGAGTAACAACATCCATTGGCCACGTATCAGAAAACTGTGACTTCTACACAGATGACAATCCTGCCAGAGCTCATAAGAGGATTAGGGAGCCTTCTGGGTCAATGAACCCAGATCTGACAGCATTGGACAACTGGTTTGCATGTGGGTACACAAAAATGCTGGAGAAACTCGGCGGGTGCAGCAGCATCTATGGAGCGAAGGAAATAGGCAATGTTTACATGGTTTACATGTGGCATCTTGCCACAGGTTCTGCCTGCCCTGCCGAGTGAGTCTTCTGGGCAGCACAGTGGTGCAGCTGGCAGAGCCGCTGCCTCACAGCACCAAAGACTCTGGTTCAATCATGACCTCAGTTGTCTGTGTGGAGTTTGCACGCTCGTCAAAAATATATGCCAAATACTTTGGTTTGCGCAGTGGCTAAAATAAAATCTACTTTTTAAAATGGTGATCTTCTCAAACTTAGATCTAAAATTGATTTATGCATCTCTTTATTAACATTGCTGGCCATTATAGGTTGTAAACTAAACCACCAAGTGCTGGAGGAACTCTGCAGGTCAGACAGACAGCACCTGTGTGGGGAATGGACAGGGGACGTTTCAGGTCAGGACCGCTCGTCAGACTGATAGAAACATAGAAATTAGGTGCAGGAGTAGGCCATTTGGCCCTTCGAGCCTGCACCGCCATTCAATATGATCATGGCTGATCATCCAACTCAGTATCCCGTACCTGCCTTCTCTCCATACCCTCTGATCCCCTTGGCCACAAGGGCCACATCTAACTCCCTCTTAAATATAGCCAATGAACTGGCCTCAACTACCCTCTGTGGCAGGGAATTCCAGAAATTCACCACTCTCTGTGTGAAAAAAAGTTCTTCTCATCTCGGTTTTAAAGGATTTCCCCCTTATCCTTAAGCTGTGACCCCTTGTCCTGGACTTCCCCAACATCGGGAACAATCTTCCTGCATCTCGCCTGTCCAACCCCTTAAGAATTTTGTAAGTTTCTGTAAGATCCCCTCTCAATCTCCTAAATTCTAGAGAGTATAAACCAAGTCTATCCAGTCTTTCTTCATAAGACAGTCCTGACATCCCAGGAATCAGTCTGGTGAACCTTCTCTGTACTCCCTCTATGGCAATAATGTCCTTCCTCAGATTTGAAGACCAAAACTGTATGCAATACTCCAGGTGTGGTCTCACCAAGACCCTGTACAACTGCAGTAGAACCTCCCTGCTCCTATACTCAAATCCTTTTGCTATGAAAGCTAACATACCATTCACTTTCTTTACTGCCTGCTGCACCTGTATGCCTACTGTCAATGACTGGTGTACAATGACACCCAGGTCTCGCTGCGTGATCTCACCACAGATGCTGCCTGGCCCGCTGAGTACCCCCAGCTGTTTATCTAGTGCAGGGTGGTGCAGTGGAGCGGCTGGGAGAGCTGTTGCCTTGCAGTGCCAGAGACCCAAGTACAATCCTGACCTCGGGTGCCGTCAGTGTGAAGCTTGCATGCTCTCCGTGACTGCATGGGTTTCCTCCAAGTGCCCCGTTTGCCTCCCACATCCCAAAGGTGTGCAGATTTGTAGGTGTATTGGCCTCTATAAAATTGTGTAGGGAATAGACAATAAACAATAGGTGCAGGAGGAGGCCATTCAGCCCTTCGAGCCAGCACCGCCATTCAATGTGATCGTGGCTGATCATCCACAATCTACAATGGATGAGAAAGTGGGATAACAGAACAAATACGAACAGGTGATCCTGATGGGCATGGACTCAGTGGGCCGATGGGCCCGTTTTGCCAACCTAAACTAAAAAAAAATTCTTCTATCGAAACAAGGAACTGCAGATGCTGGTTAATACACAAACTATAAAGTGCTGAGTAACTGAGACTATGGATAAGTGACAAGTCTGAAGAAGGGTCCCAACCAGAAACATCTCCTATCCATGTGCGTGCCCAGCTGAGTTACTCCGGCACCATGTCCTTTTGATATTTTCTTTTACTTTATCTCTAACTTCTAACTCTCATGAGAAACCTTATTTAAAGCAGCTTGTCAGCAAGCAGTCGGAATGCAAACACAGATCAATGACAAGCAAATCCTACTATTGTCTATTGATTTAAGTTTCAGGAAGAGAAGAAACCAAGACCAGTAAAGTTTTAACTAACAAAAAGTATGAAAACACTTCACAATGTACTTCTCCATGTTACCGAGATGCTGCCTAACCCACAGAGTTACCTCAGTATTTTGTGTCTATCTATTGACTATGGAAGTTGCGATGCATGTTAAAGTTGTACAAGATGTTGGTGAGGCCACATTTAGAGTATTGTGTTCAGTTTTGTTCACTGCTATAGGAAGGAATGCCATTAAGCTCTGAAGGGTACAGAGACGGTTTACTATGATGTTGTCAGAACTTGAAGGCCTGAGCTATAGGGAGAGGTTGGGCAGGCTGGGGTTGTTCCCCTGAGAGTACAGGAGACTGTGGGTGAAACATAGAAAGATGGCTGTTGGACGACAGATGGCGCAATGGGCTAAGTGTTCGGCTGGCAACCCGAAGGTGGCCGGTTTGAATCCTGCTTGGGAGTGTGTACTGTCGTTGTGTCCTTGGGCCAGACACTTCACCTACCTTTGCCTGGGACTCGAGACAGAAATTAGCTACTGATTAGCTACAATCTCGCATATTTACATGCAAATGTTAATTAATATGCACTGTCCCTATAAACAAAACATTATTATTATTATTATAGGTGCAGGAGAAGGCTATTCTGCCCATTTTAGGTTGTACACCGCCATTCAATATGATCATGGCTGATCTAAATCAGTACCCCCTCCCTGCTTTTTCTCCCATATCCCTCGATTCCTAAAGCCCCAAGAGCTAAATCTAACTCTCCCTAAAAAAACATCCAGTGAATTGGCCTCCACTGCCTTCTGTGGCACAGAATTCCACAGATTCACAACTCTCTGGGTGAAGAGAATTTCCTCATCTCAGTCCAAAATGGCCCACCCCTTATTCTTAAACTGTGACCTCTGGTTCTGGACTCCCCCAACATCGGGAACATTTTTCCTGCATCTAGCCTGTCCAATACATTAAGAATTTTATATCTTTCTATAAGATCCCCTCTCATTCTTCTAAATTCCAGTGAATACAAGCCCAGTCGACCCATTCTTTCATCATTTGTCAGTTTCCGCCATCCTTGGAATTAGCCTGGTGAATCTACACTGCAATCCCTCAATGGCAATAATGTCCTTCCTCAAATTAGGAGACCAAAATTGCACACATTACTCCAGGTGCAGTCTCACCAGGGCCCTGTACAACTGCAGTAAGACCTTGCTCCTGAACTCAAATCCTCTCGCAATGAAAGCTAACATGCCATTAGCTTTCTTCACTGACTGCTGTACCTGCATGCTTATTTTCAGTGACTGATGTACAAACACACCCAGGTCACGTTGCACCTCCCCTTCTCCTAATCTGACACCATTCTGATAATAATCTGTCTTCCTGTTCTTGCCACCTAAGTGGATAACCTCACATTTATCCACATTATACAGCATCTGCCCACTCACCCAACCCATCCAAGTCACCCTGCAGCCTCATAGCATCCTCATCGCAGCTCATACTGCCATCCAGCTTTGTGTCATCTGCAAACTTGGTATCACATTTAATTCCCTCGTCTAAATCATTAATATATAAATTGTAAATAACTGGGGTCCCAGCACCGAGCCTAGCGGCACCCCACTAGTCACTGCCTGCCATTCTGAAAAGGACCTGTTAATTCCTACTCTTTGCTTCCTGTCTGCCAACAAGTTCTCTATCCATGCCAATACCCTACCCCCAATACCATGTGCTCTCATTTTGCACACTAATCTCTTGTGTGGGACCTTGTCAAAGGCTTTTTGAAAGTCCAGAAACACCACATCCACAGGCTCTCCCTTATCCATTCTACTTGATACATCCTCAAAAAATTCCAGATTAGTCAAGCATGATTTCCCCTTTATAAATCCATGCAGACTTTGACCGATCCTGTCACAGCTTTCCAAATGTGCTGCTATAACATCTTTAATAATCGACTCCAACATCTGCCCCACGACCGATGTAAGGCTAACTGGTCTATAATTCCCCGTTTTCTCTCTCCTTCTTTTCTTAAAAAATGGGGTTACATTGGCTACCCTCCAGTCCACAGGAACTGATCCAGAGTCGAGAGAACATTGGAAAATGATCAACAATGCATAGACGATTTCTAGGGTCACCTCCTTGAGTACTCTGGGATGCAGACCATCAGGCCCTGGGGATTTATCTGCCTGCAGTCCCAACAGTTTACCTAACACTATTTCCTGACTAATGAGGATTCCCTTCAGTTCCTCCCTCCCACTAGATCCTCTGTCCCCTAGTATTTCTGGGAGATTGTTTGTGTCTTCTTTAGTGAACACAGAACCGAAGTACTCGTTTAACTGTTCTGCCATTTCCTTGTTTCCCATTATAAATTCACCTGTCTCTGACTGTAAGGGACCAACATTCATCTTCACTAATCTTTTCCTTTCTACATATCTAAATAAGCTTTTAGAGTCAGTTTTTATATTCTCCGCAAGCTTTCTTTCATGCTCTTTTTTCTATATATAGAGTATAAAATCATGAGGGGAACAGATAGGGTGAATGCACATAATGTTTTACCTAGAGTAGGAGGAATTGAACATGAAGGCATAGGCTTAAAGTGAGAGGGGAAAGAGGGGAAACCCGAGGGGCAACTTTTTCCTATGTGAGTGGGTGTATGGAGCAAGCTGCCAGGGGAGTTAGTTGAGGCTGGTACTAAAACAACACAAGACATTTGGGCAAGTACACAGCTGGAAAATGTTGATATGGATTGGATAGGTGCCAAGCGGGACTAGCTTAGATGGGGAATCTCGATTAGCGCGGAAAAGTGAGACCCGCTTCTGTGCAGCAGGATTAATTTCTGCAAAACCATTTGGCCGACAACAGACTTCGTTCATACACCTGGTCAATGCACAATGTCAATGTATTTTTGCACTAATCCTCTTTTATTTGAAACTCAGTTTAGAAAGCCAATATTAACTCTAGGCCATCGAACCCTTCTGCAACAGAACCGCTACGGATTAAACTACGGAGGTCACTGGTAAATCATTGAAGCACAAAACAGATATTTGACTAACCCCACCATGGAGATATGTGTAAGCACCACAGCATTAGGTTCTCTTTGGAAATTTTCCTTCATCCCGGACTAAACAGGTACAACACCGCTCCCCCTTATAACACAAGAGCAGCCTGGAAACGTACAGAGTTGTTCATGATGTGTCGGGAGAAAGTGCAGTCTTGCTTTTTAGAAGAGGTCAAAATTGAATGAATCTTCCAGCAGCTCTGAGCCCATTTCAATGGGACGAGTGTCAGGTGCAAGAAGATCTCAATGGTTCAATAAAGCACCAATGAATCATCGAGCTCCTCTTGCATCCGACATGTGTCTTATTTGAGAAGGGCTCAGAAATGCTTGAAGTTTCATTCACCTTTCAGGACTGCACCACGACACCGCAAGTTGCCGCAAAGGCCGGTTTCTCTTCTTGGTTCCTTGGTCCTCCAAAATATTCCAAATGGAATTTAAACTGGAGGTGGTAGCTCATGGTGGTAACCCATCTCCCCCCTCCCCCTCACCATCTCCATCGCAGGGGACAGACTTCTGACCGACATACACTACAAACCAACTGACTCACATGGCTATCTGGACTACACGTCTTCCCACCCTGCCCCCTGTAAAGACTCCATCCCCTACTCCCCAATTCCTCCGCCTACGCCGCATCTGCTCCCAGGATGAGACGTTCCACACCAGGGCATCGGAAATGTCCTCGTTCTTCAGGGAACGGGGATTCCCCTCCGCCACCATAAATGAGGCTCGCACCAGGGACTCATCCATACCCCGCAACACTGCTCTCTCGCCCCATCCCCACACTCGCAACAAGGGCAGAGTTCCCCTAGTCCTCACCTTTCACCCCACCAGCTGGCAAATACAACAAATAATCCTCCGCCATTTCCGCCACCTCCAACGTGACCCCACCACTCGCCACATCTTCCCATCTCCCCCCATGTCTGCCTTCCGCAAAGACTGCTCCCTCCGCAACTCCCTTGTCAATTCTTCCCTTCCCTCCCACACCACCCCCTCCCCAGGCACTTTCCGTTGCAACCGCAAGAAATGCAACACGTGTCCCTTCACCTCCCCCCTCGACTCCATTCAAGGACCCAAGCAGTCGTTCCAGGTGCGACTAAGGTTCACCTGTATCTCCTCCAACTTCATCTACTGCATCCGCTGCTCTAGATGTCAGCTGATTTACATCGGGGAGACTAAGCGGAGGTTGGGCGATCGTTTCGCCGAACACCTCCGCTCAGTCCGCAATAACCTACCTGAACTCCCGGTGGCTCAGCACTTCAACTCCCCCTCCCATTCCCAATCTGACCTCTCTGTCCTGGGGCTAAATCTAACTCTCTCTAAAAAACATCCAGTGAATTGGCCTCCACTGCCTTCTGTGGCAGAGAATTCCACAGATTCACAACTCTCTGGGTGAAAAGCTTTTTCTTCATCTCTGTCCTAAATGGCCGACCCCTTATTCTTAAACTGTGATCCCTGGTTCTGGACTCCCCCAACATCGGGACCATTTTTCCTGCATCTACCCTGTCCAATCCTCTAAGAATTTTATATGTTTCTATAAGATTCTCATCCTTCTAAATTCCAGCGAATACAAGCCCAGTCAACCAATCTTTCATCATACGTCAGTCCCGCCATCCCTGGAATTAACCTGGTGAACCTACGCTGCACTCCCTCAATAGCAAGAATGTCCTTCTTCAAATTAAGAGACAAAATTCCGGTTTGTTGGTTGACATCAGCCAATGCGATTTGGCCAACACACCCTGCTCCAATCACAATGTCAGTGCCGACTAACAAATTATTCCAAGGCTCCCATCAAATCTCCCAGAAATACAGGCAGTGACTAGTGGGGTACCGCAAGGCTCAGTGCTGGGACCACAGCTATTTACAATATACATCAATGATTTAGATGAAGGGATTCCAAGTAGCAAATTTGCAGATGACGCAAAGCTGGGTGGCAGTGTGAACTGTGAGGAGGATGCTATGAGAATGCAGGGCGACTTGGACAGGTTGTGTGAGTGGGCAGATGCATGGCAGATGCAGTTTAATGTGGATAAATGTGAGGTTATCCACTGAGGTAGCAAAAACTGGAAGGCAGATTATTATCTAAATGGTGGCAAGTTGGGAAAAGGGGAAGTACAACGGGATCCGGGGGGTCCTTGTACATCAGTCTATGAAAGTAAGCATGCAGGTACAGCAGGCAGTGAAGAAAACAAATGGCATGTTGGCCTTCATACCAAGAGGTCCTTCTGCAGTTGTACAAGGCCCTAGTGAGACCACACCTGGAGTATTGTGTGCAGTTTGGGTCTCCAAATTTGAGGCAGGACATTCTTGCTATTGAGGGAGTGCAGCGTAGGTTTACAAGGTTAATTCCCGGAATGGCAGGACTGTCATATGCTGAGAGAATGGAATGACTGGGCTTGTATACTCTGGAATTTAGAAGGATGAGAGAGGATCCTATTGAAACATAGAATTAAGGGTTTGGACAGGCTAGAGGCAGGAAATATGTCCCCGATGTTGGGGGAGTCCAGAACCAGGGGCCACAGTTTAAGAATAAGGGGCAAGCCATTTAGAACGGTGATGAGGAACCTTTTTCACACAGAGTGTTGTGAGTGTGGAATTCTCTGCTTCAGGCGGCAGTGGAGGCCAGTTCTCTGGATACTTTCAAGAGAGAGCTAGATAGGGCTCTTAAAGATAGCGGAGTCAGGGAATATGGGGAGAAAGCAGGAACAGGGTACTGATTTGGGCTGTCTGAAGAAGGGTTTTGGCCCGAAACGTCGCCTATTTCCTTCGCTCCATAGATGCTGCTGCACCCGCTGAGGTTCTCCAGCAATTTTGTGACCTACTGATTGGGGATGATCAGCCATGATCACAATGAATGGCGGTGCTGGCTCAAAGGGCCAAATGGCCTACTCCTGCACCTATTGTCTATTGTCCTGGAAAGACCAGAGTTGTCCCCTCCATTTTCTAGAGGGTAGCTCAAACCCAAGATGCGAGACAAATTCCTAACAATTCAGAAGGTCTTTAGACTTGAGATACAGCATGGAAACAGGCCGCTCGGCTCACTAAGTCTGCGTCGACCAGCGATCACCCCATGCATGAGCACCATCCTACACTCCAGGGAGAATTTACAATTTTACCAAAGCCAATTAACCTACAAACCTGCACGTCTTCGGAATGTGGGAGGAAACCATAGAACCTGGAGCAAAAACCCACGCGGTCACAAGGAGAGCGTACAAACTCTGTACAGACAGCACTCGTAACACAGGATCAAACCTGGGTCCGTGACACTGCAAGGCAGCAACTTTACTGCTGTGCCACCGTGATCAATGGATTGAAGATCTTGGGTTGCACAAAAGCATGACCTGTAGATCATGACACATCTCTCTTGTAGTCTTCTACAGGTTGTGCCATTACCATCTTCCAACCCGACCAGAGAGAATCTAGATTGCCATTTGTGTGACGGAGAGGGACAGTTCAATTGATGGGGACTCATCTTGATGTCTTTAGATTTTAATTTGGAGGGGATTTGGACATTGTCAATAGGCTGCTCACCCAGGAAATTTTGAATGTTAAGTGGAACTGAAGGCAAGTTTCTCGTGGTTACAAGTTTTGACCAACGTAGATCACTTCAGATGCTCAGTCTGGCTGAACCTACCCGATCTCCCAGTGGCCAAACATTTTAATTCTCCTTCCCATTCCCACACTGACCTTTCTGTCCTGGGTCTCCTCCATTGTCAGAGTGAGGCTAAACGCAAATTGGAGGAACAGCATCTCATATTTCACTTGGGCAGCTTACAGCCCAGTGGCATGATATGCGCTCAGATTTTCTCCAACTTCCAATTTAAGTAACCCCCAGCATTCCCCCAGCTACCACTCCAAGAAGTTCCCCCCCCCCTCAAGTCCCCTCTTCCAACTCTCTCTCCCCAAGGGTCATTCAACACCAGCTTCCCATCGCTGACGTCAGAGAAGTTCAAGTCACACCAGCCGCTCGTTTTTTTACCTAACCCCCCTTAACAACAATAAAGAGCTTGTCCCTTTCTTGGCGATTTTTCTCGGCGACTGCCGGCATCATTTGCTGACATAACAGGTCACCGAATAAGGTCACCGAATAAGTAGCGGCGTGACGATGTATTGACACGTGGTGTTTCCTCAAGTGTCGCAACATTTATTTTGTCGCCGCTGGATTTTGAAATGTTCAAAATCTTTCAGCGACCCTGATACATCAGTCAATGACACCGGCAGTCACCAAAAAAAAAAATCACCAGGTGGGACAGGCCCTTAACAATGGCTTGTTTCCTTTATCATCGCTACTCTTTGGCACATCTTTCATTCTTTGTTCTTTATCTCTCTGCATCATCGCCTATACCTCGTTTCCCCCAACTAGTCTGAAGAAGGGTCTCGACCCGAAACGTCACCCATTCCTTTCTCTCCAGAGATGCTGCCTGTCCCGTCGAGTTACTCCAGCTTTTTGTGTCTATCTTCAGTTTAAATCAGCGTCTGCAATTCCTTCCTGCACTTTAATTATACAGTCAGCTGATCCGCAGTAGCACTTAGTGAGATTACACTTCACAATGAAGAGATCTTCAAACCACAACAAATGGTATTTATACTTTCAAACACCTCTCAATCCCCAACCACTGAAAGAAACCCCTACTCAATGTCAAGCTAATCACTCACCCCTCCCACCCACAACTCCTCCACCAATTAATCTCCCCCTCTGATTCCCCGTTTCAATACTGCATCCCAGGGCATACGAGCTGTGCAGAATTCCGACATTACTCAACTTGATACCGGCACCTTGCATTCAACAAACACCAATGCTCCCGCTTTTAACCTGTTGTTCGTTCCTGATCTTTCCCCTCCCATTTTCCTTGGGGCCAGATTAACGCCAATTTGTAGCATCATTCACGGATGAAGATAGGAGATGCTTTTCCACACATTGATTTTGTTACAAATACACAAGGGGACAAAATGAACACAAATCTCACAGTGCAGCCATGTTTCAGTACCTTGCTGCACAACAATTCGGATTAAAAAAAGCCCAACCCAAAACTAACTCTCTCACACACACACTGCCAGATCTGCTGAATATTTCCCATATTTGGTTCTTATTTCAGATTTCCAGAATGTTTTTTCAATGACATGAGCTATGATTGAACTGAATGGACAGTGGGGTGAAAGGATCTCACAGGAGATCAGTTTCACATCTCTGGTTACAGGTTGATCTGCTCTTCAAAGCACGTTTATTACTTCAAAGTAAATTAAAAGTTTTGAAACTACAGTTGCTGAGAAACTGAAGCAAAACACAAAGGGAAAGAAAAGCTATGCAGACATGAAGTGCTGGAGTAACTCAGCGGGTCAGGCCGCATCTGTGGAAGGAACGGGCAGACGAAGTTTCAGCTCAGGACCTTTCTTCAAGGCTCCAGAGATACTGCCCGACTCACACTGTCTTTATGTAAACCATCATCTGTGACTCCTTGTATGCTGGTCAGACCAACAATGAACCATCTTTCCACACAATGCTGATGGGCCCATTGTTTTTTCCCCCCAGCATTTTCTATTATATGTTCAGGATTTCTTATTCCACTTAAATCCATTCGCAATACTCAGGAAGAGCATCCTTTTCCCCCCCTCTGTTCTCAGACTACTGCACGAGCTCGCACAAGCCAAGGATGTATTAGACTTTAGAGATACAGCACGGAAACAGGAACTTCAGCTCACCCCGTCCAGCGATCACCCTCCCTACACTTGCACGATCCCACACACACACTTGGAACAATTTACAAAAGCCAATTAACTTACAAACACGCACATCTTTGGAGTGTGGGAAGTGAAAACTCAAGGTAGATCCAAAATGTTGGAGTAGCTCAGCGGGACGGGAGAAAGCCCACGCAGTCACAGGGAGAACGTACAAACTCTGTGCAGACAGCACCCATAGTCAGGATCGAACCTGGGTCTCCGGCACTGCGAGGAAGCAGCTCTATGGCTGCGCCACAGTGTCTCCGATCCTCCCATACTATATCATTATAGGCCTTGCACGTGTTTGATCTTCAGCTGCAACTTTGCAATCTATTCTGGGTTCTCTCTTTGCATTTTACAGGATAGCTCGAAGCTTTTTACTGTACCTCAGTGCATGTGACGATAATACAGTAATCTCACTCGCCCTACCACAGACATTGTCTTTGTTCTATACATTCCTCCACCTTGTCCCCAACTGAAACACAACCTGCATACCCTCTTCAATACCAGTCTGAAGATGGGGTCCCGACCCAAAACGTCACTTGCCCATGTTCTCCAGAGACACTGCCCGACCCATTGAGTTACCTCAGCACAGCCTTGTTTTGCATTTCACTTCCCCATGGGTGAAGGGTTTCAGACCCAAGACAGTCTATCTGTAAGCTGACGCTGCCCGGCCTGCTGAGATTTCCAGCAGGCCCCATTTCTTTTATCATGTCAAATGATCTATGAGCAGAGGTGGACATCTCCCATTTGACCTCAAGGTGGCACCAAGGCCCACACTGTGACCTGCACCAGACATATTGGAGGCCATTTCCCCAACCCCTCCATTACTACAGTTCATTAATCTAGCTTATTTGTCACATCTGCAACTGCAGTGAACTTTGGTTTGCATATATTACACATGTAGGTGCCGCTATTATTCAGTGCTAAGTCCAGTCAGCCCGCGCGCTCGATATACTGGAGTCGTTCCCGCAAATTGACGTCCCTCTCCTCGCCCGTCCACTTTTGTGTCCCGGGGGCACCACCTGCAGGCACTGGAGACATTACCCTGGTTCATCCCCCCCTTATCCTCCCTACTACAAAGGAAGCCTCTTGGACAGGAACTTGTCAATGCAGTCTCCACCTCTTTTTAAATTTGAGATTAATCCATTAACTTTTGAATTTGATTACCCAAAGTATAACGTTCTGAATTTACACGCAAAAGTCAACTATTAAAACTAGAAAATCTCCTACCTTTACCACCTTTGCAATGAATTGCTATTACATTTTTCTCATCAGCTGCCATCCAATCCCGAACATTAGCTGTAAATTTCAGCATGTCCCTGATATATATATAAAACATTACAACATTTAAATGTTTGCACTAGACAGCAATGCAAGGTTGGTCATTCACCTTAGAGACAAAAAGGAACTTACTCCAGAGCTGGTACATTGTGGTCGTCAATAAACACACGCTCCACTCTGTAATGGAAGAACCTTGGGTTGTACCCCTTTTCACCTGCCACAGAAACAGCGCGTTACAATCACATACTGTCAGACACTACACTCATCCAGCTCAGGGCAGACATCAGCACAGGTCTAAGGTGGGCTCGGACTTTATTACTTGGAGTGCAGAAGGCTGAAGGTTTATCTTAGAGGTTGACAAAATCACGAGGGGAATAAATAGGGTGAACGCACAGAGTCTTTCACCCAGTGGAGGGGAATCAAGAACCAGAGGAAATAGGCTTCAGGCGAGAGGGGAGAGATTTAATAGGAACCCGAGAGGCAACTTTGACACAGAGGGTGGTGGGCATATGGAAGGAGAGGCCAGAGGAGGTTGAGGCAGGCACTACAATATTTAAAAAGACATTTGGGCAGGTAGATGGAAAGGAAATGTTTAGAGGGACATGGGCCAAATGGGATTAGGCTAGATGGGGCATCTTGGTCGGCGTGAACGATCTGGGCCAAAGATCCCGTTTCCCCGCTGTACGCTGTACTTAAACCAGGACAGCAGCCAGCGATTAATACTAATTATTTTTTTAAATCATTAAAATCAGAACTTCACAGAATTTAGCCACTCGTGTGAAACGCTGCACATCGTTGCATCACAATAAGGAAGGGTCAGCAAACACAAATTTACAAGACACTTTGGAAAAAGATTGGTGAAGTGGAATTTGCAGTACTGCAAATGACTAGCATCTGATCAGCTTTTGGATCACTTGGCTTAAATCTGATGAGTTTCTCCATTTTATTGGACAAACGCGAGTGGTTTTCTAGAAATGCACATATAACCACAAGATTGGTCATTTCACCTCATCCCTCCTTTCAATTCCCTCCCCCACCCCTTTCTCCCTCAAACTAAATCTTGTGCAGCTGAAGATTCTGTAGTTTAACAGTGACAATTGACAAGGGTTCTGTTTTAGTGGAACCATGGGGCTTTGGCAGTGGAATGTTTTCAGCCACCCCATTCTTGGTCTCTTAACAGAAGACAGGTACGTGGATGGGAACGGTTTAGCGGGCTATGGGCCCCAACACAGCAAAGAGGCCTGGCTTAGATGGGGCACCTTGGATGCAGCGGTGCCGTAAGGATTGCTGATTTCAGTTCATGACGCGGATAGATCTACATCTCCGAATACAGATTTGAAAAATTCTCTTTTAAGGGGCTTTCTCTTCTATTTCTACTTTCCACTTTCTCTCTTCCTTTTTTTATTTTTTATATACACACTTCACGTTTTTCTACTCTCTACCATCTATTTTTCCACTTTTTCCCCTTTCTATTGTTTTCTTTTTCTTGTCCTGCTTACTTCCTTCTTATAACATAAAACTAGAGGTTGTACATAGAATGGATTACGGTATTACATAGTTGGCACCTAAAATTAGGTGCCACTGTACTGTTTTGTGCTGTATTAACTTCTAATAAAATAAACAAAAAAACAAAAAAAACAACAAAAAAAAACAAAAAAAAAAGATGGGGCACCTTGGTCAGCATGGACAAGTTGGTCAGATGGACCTGTTTCCATGCTGCAGGACTCCATGATGAGTATCTGAACTACAAACAAAGTTTGTGATGATAATTCAAGACATACAGTGCATTCAGAAAGTATTCAGACCCCTTCACTTTTTCCACATTTTACGTTTCAGCCTTATTTTAAAATGGATTAAAAAAAAAAAATGTGATCATCAATCTACACACAATACCTTAGAATGAAGAAGCAAAAACAAGTTTAGAAATGTTTGCAAAGTAGTTAAAAATAAATAACTGAAATATCACAATTACATAAGTATTCAGACCCTTTACTATGACTCTCAAAATGGAGCTTAGGTCCATCCTGTTTCCATTGATTATCCTTGAGATGTTTCTACAACTTGATTGGAGTCCACCAGTGGTAAATTAAATTGATTGGACATGATTTGGAAAGGCACACACATGTCTATATAAGGTCCCACCGTTAACAGTGCATGTCAGAGCAAAAACCAAGCCATGAAGACGAAGGAATTGTCCGTAGACCTCCGAGACAGGATTGTGTCGAGACACAGATCTGGGAAAGGGTATAAAACAATTTCTGCATCATTGCAGGTCCCAAAGAGCACAGTGGCCTCCATCATTCTTAAATGGAAGAACTTTGGACTTCATAGAGCTGGCCACCCGGCCAAACTGAGCAATGGGGAGAAGGGCCTTGGTCAGGGAGGTGACCAAGAACCCGATGGTCACTCTGACAGAGCTCCAGAGTTCCTATGTGGAGATGGGAGAACTTTCCAGAAGGACAACTATATCTGCAGCACTCCACCAATCAGGCCTTTATGGTAGAGTGGCCAGACGGAAGCCACTCCTCAGTAAAAGGCACATGGCAGCCCGCTTGGAGTTTGCCAAAAGGCATGAGAAACAAGATTCTCTGGTCTGATGAAAGCAAGATTTAACTCTTTGGCCTGAATGCCAAGCGTCACGTCTGGAGGAAACCAGGCACCGCTCATCACCTGGCCAATACCATACCTACGTGAAGCATGGTGGTGGCAGCATCATGCTGTGGGGATGTTTCTCAGCGGCAGGAACTGGGAGACTAGTCAGTATCGAGGGCAAGAGGAATGGAGCAAAGTACAGAGAGATCCTTGATGAAAATCTGCTCCAGAGCATTCTGGACCTCAGACTGGGGCGGAGGTTCACCTTCCAACAGGAAAATGACTCTAAGCACACAGCCAAGACAACGAAGGAGTGGCTTCGTGACAAGTCTGTGAATGTCCTTGAGTGGCCCAACCAGAGACCGGACTTGAAGCCAATCAAACATCTCTGGAAGGATCTGAAAATAGCTGTGCATCGACGCTCTCCATCCAACCTGACAGAGCTTGAGAGGATCTGAAGAGAAGAATGGGAGAAAATATCCAAATACAGGTATGCCAAACTGGTAGCGTAATACCCAAGAAGACTTGAGGCTGTAATCGCTGCCAAAGATGCCTCAACAAAGTACTGAATAAAGGGTCTGAATACTTACGTAAATGTGATGTTTTAGTTATTTATTTTTAATTGCTTTGCAAAATTTTCTAAACACCCGTTTTCACTTTTTTTATTATGGGGTATTGTGTGTAGATTGATTTTTTTTTTTTTTTTAATCAATTTTTGAATAAGGCTGTAATGTAACAAAATGGGGAAAAGGTGAAAGGGCCTGAAAACACTAATTTCACTTTATGGAGATATGGGCAAGTCATTACTTACAAGAGGGTGAAAGCAGATAGGATAATGGTACTGGAAAATACTTTTATGCAAGATTGGTAGGCAGGAAAGTAAGGAATATGGGTCATGCGCAGGCAGGCAGAATAACTTAGCATCATGTCTAGCATGGACATGGTGGGCAGAAGGGCCTATTCCTGTGCTGTTCTACAAAATCTGAAGCATCAAATAAGCTTTTCTGTAAACACAAGAAACTTAAAACCAAATTAAAGTGCACTTAGCAAGAAACACCAAGATAAGAAAATACAGTGACAGAGTTAAATTGCTTCGATATCCTATTGTGTTATAACATTGGAGTTTTAACTGTAATTTTGTTTGCCGTGTGTTTATTTTATTTGTGATCAAACCAGAAAGTTATTACAGCAAACAGTTCATCCTGACAACATTGAGGCGTCCAAAATCAACCTTTCTTTCCCAGCAGTATCAAAGCAGCCATTCTATTTTGTTTAAAAATATTTCTCAGGATGCGGGTGAGAGAGTCAAGCCTGTGTTTGTTGGCGTTTCAATTCGGGGGGGGCGGGGGGGGGGGGAAGGATTGAGGGGGGACCTCATTGCAACTTACCGAATAGTGAAAGGCCTGGATAAAGTGAATGTGGAGAGGATCTTTCCACTACCATTATCCTATCTGCAGGCCCCCTCACTGTCCATCTTCAAATCCACCCTAAAAACTCATTTTTATTCTCTGGCTTTCGCCACTGGCTGAGACATTGCTCCTGTTTTTAGTGCTTTTAATGTCTTTTAATTTTTACTGTTTTATAGTCCTTTGTTTTACGGTTTTTAATGGTTTGTAATAACTTCTTGTCCATGAGTTCTCATGTACAGCACTTTGTGGCAACTGCAGTTGTTTAAAGTGCTTTATAAATAAAGTTATTATTATTATTATTATTAGTAAGAGTCCAGGACCAGAAGGTACAGTCTCTGAATAAAAGGACTTATCTTTAGAAAGAAGATAAGGAGGTATTTCCTTAGTCGGAGGGTGGTGAATCTGTGGAATTCATTGCCTCAGAAGGCTGTGGAGGCCAAACCAAAGGCGGAGATGGACATATTCTTGATTAGCAAGGGTGTCAAGGGTTATGGGGCCAAGGCAGGAGGTTGGGGTCGAGGGAAAGATAGACCATCCATGATTGAATGGCAGAGGAGAATTGATCAACCAAATGGCCTAATTCTCTCCTATAATTTATGAATTCACCCCACAATTATACGTATGGGGCTATCGATCAGAGAGTGGCTCTATAAGGGGCGGGGAGATAAGAAGCTCTACAAAATTAACCCAGTACATTGAAGGAATATCACTGCTTCAGAGATGCGATGTGGCGTTTGTGGGGAGACGCTGATAAAATGGCAAATCACCACTACCAGCCATCTTCAGTGACTTTAGAGATACAGTGTGAAACAGGCCCTTCGGCCCACTGTGTCCGCACCGACCAGCAATCACCCCGTACATTAACATTGCCCTACACACTAGGGATCATTTACAATTTTACCAAAGCCAAATAACCTACAAACCTGTACGTCTTTGGAGTGTGGGAGGAAACTGAAGCACCCAGCAAAAACCCACGCAGTCACAGGGAGAACATGCAAACTCCGTACAGACAGCACTGTAGTCAGGACTGAACACAATCTCTTGTGCTGTGAGGCAGCAACTTTACAGCTGCACCACCATGCCGCCCAAAGAGGTATAGGGCAGGGTTTTTTTGTAGACAAGGGACCTGTAAAAATCTCAACCCTTGCTGTTGGTGTCTATGGTGGATATGGTGGAAGCTGCATATGATGTTTAAAGGCCTGAATGCCTAATTTAATTACATGTTATTTTAAACATTAGCAATCTTTTCATGATATTCAAAATTCTAAATTACATAGTTTAATTTTTTTTTTTTTTTTTTTTTTTTTAAAGCGGATGGTAGCTTCAAGCTTTTGTTTAATGATACAGGATGGAAACAGGCCCTTTGGCCCACCGAGTCCATGCCGACCAGCGATCACCCATACACTAGTTCTATCCTACACACTAGAAGCCAATTAACCTACACATATTTGGGATGTGGGAGGAAACCAGATCACCCAGAGGAAACCCAGGAGGTCACAAGGAGAACGTACAAACTCCATACAGAAAGCACTGATAGTTAGGAGGGGGCGAACAGGGGCCTCTGGCACCGAGGCAGCAACTCTACCACTGCACCACCCTGCGCTGCCCAGTGAGGGGGACAAAGTTCAAAGGAGATTGTATGGGGAAAGTTTGTATTTAAAAAGTAGCGAGCCCCTATAATGTGCAGAGAAGCCAACCTAGAATAGGTTTTGAAGGATATGGGCCAAACACGGGCAGGTTTAGTTTAGAGATACAGCACGGAAACAGGCCCTTCGGTCCACCGAGTGCACGTCGACCAGCGATCCCTGCACATTAACACTATCCTACACCCACTAGGGACAATTTTTACATGGACTAGTGTAGATGGAGCATCTTGATCTGTGCGGGCAAGTGTTTCCGTCCTGTACAACAATGACATTACCAAAAAACAAGTTTGCTTCCTACCATTAAGTGGCCTCCAAACATTAAACTTATTATATCAGCACATTGTAAACTAGGTCAATGTTCCTGGGCCATCACTCGAGACTCATTATAGTTTAGTTTTAAGCAAGCACACCATTGTTCCTCTCTCTCCCCCCTCAATCTCTCTCACTCCACCCCACGTACCACTGGTGAGATCAAATCCCATTGACCAAACATTCTTCTTTAGGAAACATACTCACTGCAGAGGTTGTAAACTTTGTAGTGATCTTTGTGCTTGGTGTCGAAGAATCGTGCAACTTCCTGCAAACAGGTGCAATGTTAGTGACCACCTTTAAAAGCAAACATCTACAATATTTGAGCTTGTTTGCTCGAGTGTACTGCAAAGTAATATCCTGCTATTGAAATGTGAGAGGAACAGTTACCAGGTCAGTACATGCAGAAGAGATCTCAATACATCGAAATATACAGACTCAATTACACACTTGAATTAGTGAAAGTAATTACATTTAATGATACCCAATCTTTGCAGCCATTTTTTCCATGCCACTGAATGCAATACACTATCTTGAGAAAGGTGAAAAACCAACTGTTGTGGCGGTTCCTAGGGAGTAGGCCACTCCCTGGTTCATCCCCCTCGGCACTTGTTGGACAGGTCCGGGGGCGACCTCCAGCCACGAAGACAAGAGCAGGGATTTTTGGCGCGAGAGCAGCCTTCAGTCTCTCACTGAAGCGGAGAGGAGTGTGCTGTGCTCATTAAAGCCTCTACAGAATTTGCCTGGCTTCTGGCCTTCATTCCGGGCTCTCTCATGCACCCGCTACACTGTGTTTATAATATGGTGGCAACATAATCCCAATGTCTGAACAACATTTAGATACCAGATCTGCATTCTATTTCTATGCAAAAGGCAAAAGGCAAAACATTTTTTTTTTATATATTTTTTTTTTTAAATCATGGATTGATCTTGGGACCAGTTGGGATGTTATTTTATAGGTGTACAAGACATAGGTGAAACCCCACTTGGAGTATTGTATCCAGTTTTGGTCTCCCCAGCTATATGAAGGATGTCATTAAGCTGGAAAGAGTGCAGAGAAGATTTACGAGGATGTTGCCAGGACTCCTGGGCCTGAGCTACAGAGGATGCACAGCCTAGGACTTTATTCCTTGGAGTACAAGAGGCAGTGGGATGACCTTAAAGGTGTATAAAAGCATGAGGGGAATAGATAGGGTGAATGCAAGGAGTCTTTTACCCCCAGGATAGGGGAAAGCAAGAACTAGAGGGCATAAGTTTATGGTGAGAAGGAAAAGATTTAATAAGAACCCAAGGGGCAAACTAAGTTTCCAGATACTTTTATGGAATGAGCTGCTGAAAGAGTTAGCTGAGGCAGGTACAATAACAACACTTAAAAGACATTTGTACAGGTACATGGATAGGAAGGGTTTCGAGGGATAGGAACCAATTTCAGAAGGGGGGTGGGGGAAAATAGGTCTGGCCTAGATGGGGCATTGTGGCCAGCATGCACGAGTTGGGCCGAAGGGCCAGTTTCCGGGCTGTATGACTATGGCCTCCTCATGAACCAGTATTGTAATTATTTCTTGAAACCAAAACAAATGGTGGGCATCATGATGAGCTCAGACCTGCCTTACACTTGGTACCAGGCGAGTAAAACAAGCCAATACCTTGTGGTACGGGGAGAGGAGGAAAGGTTTGTAGTCTATTGTATCCACGAGTCAAATGGTAATATGTACCAACCATAGATCCATGAAATGTTTACTTGCTGAAACTTAACAGACCTGTAAACACTGTGCACAGATAAAATGCACCACCAATAATCCCAACACTAGGCAACTATGATAGTGCAAAACCAAAGGCAGTTGTGGAACTAAACTAACCATCGAACCAACTCCTTCATACGTATACCGGTGTAAGATAATCCCTCAGCATCTAGCTCTCCAGTTGAGAAAGAATAATGATCAGAGCTCTGGATTCAACAGCAGAGAGAGGCAATACCTGGAGCATGATGTGCCCAATTCACCTGGAGGAGTTTGACTCCTTGCACGCAAAGATAACATAGATCTATAACATCTGGTCCACTATTCGAAAGAGAAAAATCCAGCAGCAAGAAAGCAAGGAACTTCAAACTTGTTCAAAGGTAGACAAAAATGCTGGAGAAACTCAGGGGGTAGGGCAGCATCTATGGAGCGAAGGAATAGGTGACGTTTCGGGTCGAGACCCTTCTTCAGAAGGGCCTGAAGGGTCTCGACTCGAAACGTCACCTATTCCTTCGCTCCATAGATGCAGCCTCACCTGCTGAGTTTCTCCAGCACGTTTTGTCTACCTTGGATTTCTCCAGCATCTGCAGTTCTTTCTCAAACTTGTTTGAGATCGCTTTGATATCTGTAGCGTTATTTGTTGAAACGTCATTCCAGTTCTCAACAAAATCAATGGCTTCAAATTAAACTATTGAACCAATTAGATGACTGAAAACAAAAAGTTGAACTAATTTATCAAGTGCATCACACACCCCAATCCTGTTAGTGAGGTTTTCCTGGCTAAAATGTAATCAATTTTGCTCCTCATACAGTGGGAAACTTCGATTCCCCACACATTTTTATTCACACTTCGTGAAAATTCAATGACAATGTGTAGAGGATAACTTCGGACCCATTTATCCAATTCTTGGCTTTAATCAAAATTGCCTACTTGGTAAACAAATCAAAAGAAGTTCCCGACCCGAAATGTCAGCTATCTATGTTCTCCACAGATGCTGCCTGATCCCACCGAGTTACTCCAACATTGTCTATTTTTGTAAACCAACATCTGCAGTTCCCTGCTTTTACCTACATGAAATATTCTTACGTCGGAAGTCCATAAATTCTATTTGGAGAAACCCAGAACAGACCTTCGACAATCTGAAAGTAGGATTACTAAATTAAAACACCTTAGGTAGGGACATATGCTTCCTGCTCAGTCATACTCAAATTCATTTTTTAACACTTCACATGAAAAAGCAAATCAACATCAAAAATACCAGCCTCACGACGAATTCCAACAAATGGAGCTTAGTGGGAGTTAGATTTCAGAACGGAACGTCAGAGACAGAGCACAGAAACAAGCCCTTTGGCCCAACTCATACATGGTGAACAAGAAGCCTCATCCACACGTCCCATTTATTCCTATTTGACCCAGACGTTTCCAAACCTGTTCTACCCAAATGTCTTAAATGTTATTGCATCTGCTTCAACTACCTCCTCTGGCAGCTCGTTCCATATGCGCACCACTCTCTGAAAGCTGCCCCTCATGCTTCTCACCTGAAACCTATGCTCTCTGGTTCTCAATTCCCTGACCCTGTGTAAAAGACGGTGGTAGGCGAGCCAGAGAGGAATGTTGGCGATGATCGCGCGGTGCTGCTGCTCTGCAATCTCGGTACAGGACTAGAAAGATCAGTCGCTATAAAGATGCGAGCATTAGTTTGAAGACAGTCTTTGCGCGCGCAGATTTGTTCATGACACGGTGAGTTGACGTCTTAGAGTCAGATAAAGCGTAAAAACGAACAGCTAGGCCCATTTCATTCATGCCCTTGAAGTCAGGAAGATTACTGAGCAACCAGCAGAAGATATTGAAGCTAGAGTAGATGGGGCATCTTGGTCACCATGTACGAGTTGGGCCGAAGGGCTTGCTTCTGTGCTCAGTCTCCGACTTGTTGCATTCTGAGATCTAACTCCCACAAAGCTACATCAAGTGGATATACCCTATCTGTTCCCCTCATTATTTGATATACTTCTAAGACTCCCCCAGCCTCTTGAGCTGAAAGGAATAAAGTCCTCTTCTGCCCAAGATCTCCCGATAGCTCAGGTCCTCAAAGTCCTGTTAACATCCTCGCAAGTCTTCTTTGCACTCCTACCAGCTCAATTACATCCTTCTGAACGCAGAGTGACCAAAACGAAACACTACTCCAAATGGACCCTCACCAACATCTTGTACAACTGGAACATAACGCCCAACATTACCTACCCATTTTCACTAGAAATGCTGCCTGACCTAAGTAACTCCAGCATTTGGTGTTTATCTTTTCTATACTCAATGCTCGGACGAAGACCAATGTACCAAAAGCCTTCTTGACCATCCTATGTACCTGTGATGACACTTTCAGGGAACTATGTACCTGCACCCTGATCCATCTGCACTACAACACTCCGAACACCCATATGCCAAGCATGTTACTTCCTTGCACTCGTTCGAGGAATAGAATTAGAGAGACAAGAAGAGTATGTGTGTTGTTTAAGATAAACACAAAAGCACGTTTGAAGATATTGCAGCACTAAATAATCTTTCAATAGCAACATCAACTGGGGTGGGGGGGGTGTCTACATCCATAACACAACCACTAAAGCCAACAGATTCATGGCACGTGGTCAATTAGGCATCTGAGAACATATTTTAAAAATAGATTCGAGCCTTTATAGTAAGACAGAAAGCTCCTGTTCAATTATCTGAAGGTCATCAAGTTATTTGTGCTTTTGCATATTGGACAATTCCCAAATTCCGGACGGCAGCGACTCCTCCCGTCTCCAAGATGCACCGGGGAGGAGAGATGAGAAAAGGGTGGGGGGGGGGGGGGGGGGAAAAAAAAATAAAAAAATTCTTAGGCAATATGATGACCCAACAAGATCATTTCTACAGCAATGATTTCACAGAGACACAGATTGGGTGTTATTTTCAAGAGCATTTTGGTAAATTTCTAAGTGTTTAAGAAGGAACTGCAGATGCTGGAAAATCGAAGGTAGACAAGAATGCTGGAGAATCTCAGCGGGTGCAGCAGCATCTATGGAGCGAAGGAAATAGGCAACGTTTCGGGCCGAAACGTTGCCTATTTCCTTTGCTCCATAGATGCTGCTGCACCCGCTGAATTTCTCCAGCATTTTTGTGTACCTTTGGTAAATTTCTAAGTTAGCTTGAGACTTGATGGATGGAGATGCAGCGAGTCACCCAAAGCCAAAATCCCAACTTGGGATCAAAGGTTGAACATTAATGAGCCTAGTTCGTCAATGAGCCATAGAGGGAGTGCAGAGACGGTTCACCAGACTGATTCCTGGGATGTCAGGACTGTCTTATGAAGAAAGACTGGATAGACTTGGTTTATACTCTCTAGAATTTAGGAGATTGAGAGGGGATCTTATAGAAACTTACAAAATTCTTAAGGGGTTGGACAGGCTAGATGCAGGAAGATTGTTCCCGATGTTGGGGAAGTCCAGGACAAGGGGTCACAGCTTAAGGATAAGGGGGAAATCCTTTAAAACCGAGATGAGAACCTTTTTCACACAGAGAGTGATGAATCTATGGAACTCTCTGCCACAGAGGGTAGTTGAGGCAAGTTCATTGGCTATATTTAAGAGGGAGTTAGATGTGGCCCTTGTGGCTAAGGGGATCAGAGGGTGTGGGGAGAAGGCAGGTACGGGATACTGAGTTGGATGATCAGCCATGATCATATTGAATGGCGGTGCAGGCTCGAAGGGCCGAATGGCCTACTCCTGCACCTAATTTCTATGTTTCTATGTTTAATACGCTTCATCGGACTCTAAGACGTCAACTCACCAGGTCATGAACAAATTTGCGTGCAACAGCGGCAACACAAATGTCATGGACTCCCATGTGAACATGACAACGACATACATGAACACGAGCAATGACAAAGCACAGGAGGTAGTTGAGACAGGCACGAGAACAACATTTAACAGACACTTGTGAACAGGTGCATGGACAAGAAAGGTTTGGAGGGAGATGGACCAGCGCAGAAGAGCATTCTGGTCAACATGGAGTTGGGTTATACAGTACATCTGCATGACTATGACACATGACTATGCCATCAGGCTGCTCTTAATGCCAATCATCGTGCCCATAGATGGGCCTGGGACCTCTTCCAACAGTTTTGAACAATTCTTAGGATGCAATACAGGGAATTTTATGCATCCGACCACTACCGTGGTAGGCGAGCCAGAGAGGAATGTAGGCGATGATCGCGCGGTGCTGCTGCTCTGCAATCTCGGTACAGGACTACAAAGATCAGTCGCGATAAACATTAGTTTGAAGACAGTCTTTGCGCGAGCAGATTTGTTCATGACACGGTGAGTTGACGTCTTAGAGTCAGATAAAGCGTAATAACGAACAGCTCGGCCCATTTCATTCAAGCCCTCGAAGTCAGGAAGATTACTGAGCAACCAGCTGAAGATATTCCACTTAGGCAGCTTACAACCCAATGAAAAAGACAGACCTTTCCGATATCAAGTTATACCAACACCTTCTCCCTTTTCCACACACCTTCCCCACCATCTTTAACCCCCATCTCCCAGCCCCCCTGCTGCGTATACTCATCACCCATCTCAGAGTTCCCCATTTCTCTTTTATCTTCCTCCCTGCATCCATATCCCTCCCTCTGGCTTTACATTTCACTCCACCTCTGACAGCCTTTTGTCTCAGTTTCACCTCCAGTCTTACTCTACCCATCTACCAATCACCCCCTCACCTGTATCCACCCATCACTCGCCAGGCTTTGTCCCACCTACACATCTCTTTATCAGCTTTCTTCCCCCTACCCCATCAGTCTGAAGGGTCCTGACCCAAAACATTATCTGTCCATTCCCTCCACAGATGCTGCCTGACCCGCCGAGTTCCTTCAACACTTTGCGTTTTCCTCAAGACCCCAGCATCTGCAGTTCCTTGGTCAACCAGTTAAAGGTGGCTGTTGAACCACTCCAGAGTGGAGGGCGATGGTGATCATTTGCAAATGTTAAAGTTGCCATACCAAGCATTATAACAGCATAATCTTTGTCAGAATCACACTCGATTGTGTACCTCTGCTGCAACTAAATGACTGAGATGACCATTCGTGTTCAAGAAGGAACTGCAGATGCTGGAAAATCAAAGGTAGACAACAATGCTGGGGAAACTCAGCGGGTGAGGCAGCATCTATGGAGCGATGGAAATAGGCAACGTTTGGGGTCAAAACCCTTCTTCAGACTGATGTGAGGGTGAGGTGGGCGGGAAGAAGAAGGGAAGAGGTGGAGCCAGTGGGCTGAGGGAGAGCTGAGAAAGGGAGGAGAAAGTAGGAACTACCTGAAATTGGAGAAGTCAATGTTCATACCGCTGGGGTGTAAACTACCCAAGCGAAATACGAGGTGCTGCTCCTCCAATTATGGTGGTCTTCACTCTGGCCATGGAGGAGGCCCAGGACAGAAAGGTCGGATTCGGAATGGGAGGGGGAGTTGAAGTGCTGAGCCACCGGGATTTGGTTATTACGAAGCGAAGCGAGCGGAGGTGTTGGGTGAAGCGATCGCCAAGCCTACGCTTGTTCTCTCCGATGTAGATCAGCTGACGCCTAGAGCAGCGGATGCAATAGATCAGGTTGGAGGAGGTGCAGGTGAACCCCTGCCGCACCTGGAAAGACGGCTTGGGTCCTTGAATGGAGTCAAGGGGGGAGGTAAAGCGACAAGTGTAGCATTTCTTGCGGTTGGAAGGGAATGTGCGGACTCGGTGAGCTCACCCTAGTGATCAAATTAGAGGCACTAGAAACTGCAGATTTAGGTCTGGAGAAAGGTCTCGACACGAAACGTCACCCATTCCTTCTCTCCAAAGATGCCGCCTGTCCTGCCGAGTTACTCCAGCATTTTGTATTTATCTCCCGTATAAACTGGCATCTGCAGTTCCTACAGATTAAGTTTAGTTTAGAGATCCAATGCAGAAACAGGCCCTTCAGGCCATCGAGTCCACGCCGATCATTGATCACCCGTTCATACTAGTTCTATGTTATCCAACTTTCTCATCCGCTCCCATCACATTAGGGGCAATTTACTGAAGCTAATTAACCAGAAAACCTGCACATCTTTAGGATGTACGAGGAAGCTCGTTTCTATGAAGCTCTTGCAAAATGATTTGAGTATAGGAGCAGGGAGGATCTACTGCAGTTGTACAGGGTCTTGGTGAGACCACACCTGGAGTATTGCGTACAGTTTTGGTCTCCAAATCTGAGGAAGGACATTATTGCCATAGAGGGAGTGCAGAGACGGTTCACCAGACTGATTCCTGGGTTGTCAGGACTGTATTATGAAGAAAGACTGGATAGACTTGGTTTATACTCTCTAGAATTTAGGAGATTGAGAGGGGATCTTATTGAAACTTACAAAATTCTTAAGGGGTTGGACAGGCTAATTGCAGGAAGATTGCTCCCGATGTTGGGGAAGTCCAGGACAAGGGGTCACAGCTTAAGAATAAGGGGGAAATCCTTTAAAACCGAGATGAGAAGAACTTTTTTCACACAGAGTGGTGAGTCTCTGGAACTCTCTGCCGCAGAGGGTAGTCGAGGCCAGTTCATTGGCTATATTTAAGAGGGAGTTAGATGTGGCCCTTATGGCTAAGGGGATCAGAGGGTATGGAGAGAAGGCAGGTACGGGATACTGAGTTGGATGATCAGCCATGATCATATTGAATGGCGGTGCAGGCTCGAAGGGCCGAATGGCCTACTCCTGCACCTAATTTCTATGTTTCTATGTTTGCAGTCACAGGGAGAACAAGCAAACTCCACACCAACAGCGTGCGAGGTCAGGATTGAACTCTAGTCTCCGAGGCATCAGCTCTACCAGCTATGCCACCCAAAATGTTAGAATCTTGCACAATACAAAGTGGAGGAACTCAGCAGGCTAGACAGCATGTGTGGTGAGATCAATCTGAAGAAGGGTCTCAACCCAAAACATCATCTGACCATTCGTTCCACAGATGCTGCCCGATCCACCTAGTTCTTCCTGCTCTGAGCTTTAGTGTTCTAAATAACATGGACAGAAATGTTAATAAAAAGATACACAATCAAAGTTCGATCCAAGTTTGAGAAGATCACCGTTTAAAAAGTACACGTTATATTATCGACTGCACATCAAGTATTTGGAATAAATATCACCAACTTCACAAAGGACAAAGGACATTTATTGTCACATACACCATTTCTGGTGGAGTGAAATTTGAGTTGCCATTTGCAGCTCACCAATAAAAATAAGACACCACATTAAAGAAGAATTTAACATAAAACATAAACCCTTCCAGCGTATTTTTTTTAATCCAAATTGCGTTTCTAAGTATGAATGCCACTGCATTTGAACTCAAAATGAGCAAAAAGATTGGAGTTTTACAGGCTCTATTCTAAATAAATGCAATAAGCTCTGGTTATTTTCTGTGTGATCGTTTTGATGTGCCAGGATTGGAGACCACATAGTTGTGACCAGCATAAGGTTTGTTTAGACAGCAACCTCATTCAATGCCAGCGTGTTTCAAAATACAAAACTGCTTTGTGTACATCTCTGATCATTTTTTCATAAACATGCACTATATCAACTTGTGCCCTATGAGATAGCACAATTCAGAGAGCTCAGAGTCGCAGTGGAGGAGAAAGCGTTACGATGACAATTTAAAAAGATTTAGTATGGGGGACGCACAAGTTTTATAGATCAAACAATCTATATACCACTGGGTTAGATCCGTAATTTTCACGTTCCTGTCCAAATACCTCTGAAACATCCCGATCATCTGCTTCCTACACCCTACCAGACATCTCTCCAACATCATGCTCCAAACAAAGACATGCCTTGCACATCCCCATTAAACTACCCCGTATTCTCTTTAAATATATGCCCTCTGGTACTTGGCATTTCCACCCTGGGAAAAGATTTAATCTTGTCTATGCCCCTCAATTTAATAAACTTTTCAGGTCTCACCAGGGTCCCAGAGAAAACCTTCTAGGTTTGTCCAACTCCTCCTTGCAGCTAATACGTATCCATACAGGCAGCACGCTCTAAACTGCCCCATAGTCTTCACTCGCATCCTTTCTGTAATGGAGCAACCAAAACTAAATTACTGGTAGTACAGCTGGTAGAGCTGCTGCCTCAGTGCCAGAGACCTGGGTTCGATCTAGACCTCAGGTGGCATTTGCGTGGAGTTTGCATTCACCCTGTGACTGGGCGGGCTTCCACCAGTTTCATCCCACGTCGCAAAGACAAGCGGGTTTGTAGGTTAATTGGCCTCTAAATTGTCCCTAGAGCGTAGGGAGCGGATGAGAAAGAGGGATAACAGAGAGCTAGTGTGGACGGGTGATCACTTGTAGGCGTGGACTTGGTGGGTGAAAGGATCCATCCGTTTCCATGCTGCATCTTTCAGTCCAACTTTGCTCCTGGCACCATTCCTGCAGGAATTCCATTATCCCTCGAGATCCAAAACCGTGCAATCTGAACACACTGTGCAATGAAGCATCAACAGCCCTGCTGTAGAGAATTCCACAAGGCGACAAACTCTCATCTCTCCAAAAACAGCTGAACCCTCACCCCTCCAAAGGAAACGCCATGCCAGTGACTGACATCCTTTCTTCTCATTCTCAACTCAAGAGGCTTAATCTCTCTTTCAAATACAGACTGCCCTTCCAAGAATAATTTCCATAAGTAATAAGAGCAGAATTATGCCATTTGGCCCATCACATTTACCCCGCCATTCAATCATGGTTGATCTATCTCCCCCCCCCCCCCCCCCATTCTCCTGCTTTCTCCCCATTATCCCCGACACCCGTACTAATCAAGAATCTCTCCATCTCCATCTTATAATATCAATTGTGGGCCTCCACAGCCTTCTATGGTAATGAATGCCACAGATTCACCACCCTCTGACTGAAGAAATTCCTCCTCATCTCATTCCTAAAGGAACATCCTTTAATTATGAGGCTATGACCTCTGGTCCTAGACTCTCCCACTAGTGGACACATCCTCTCCACATCCACTCTATCCAGACCTTGGACGTAAATATTTTAGCCACGAGCTGAGAGCGATTACGCTTCATGCTAAGGACTTGCTCAATGTTTCATGGTGGGAACACATATACATGTAGTTCTGGAGACAAGGAACTGCAGGTGCTGGAATCTTGAGCAAAACACTGTGCCGAAGGAACATAGAGCAGTCCTCCTCATTTCCTTCCTAAAGGAACATCATTTTATTATGACCTCTGGTTCCAAGACTTTCCCACTAGTGGAAACATCCTCTCCACATCCACTCCTGCCAAGCCTTTCACTATTCAGTAAGTTTCAATTAGGTTTCCCCCTCATCCATCTAAACGCCGGCAAGTATAGGCCCAGTGCCGTCAAAAGCACATCATATATTAACCCATTCAATCTTGAGATCATTCTCATAAACCTCCTCAGAACCCTCTCCAGGTCCAGCACATCCTGATGTACAGTTGATACACCACCCTCAATGCATTTGTACCATTCCCCAGGCTTGGGAGACCAAATAGGCAACCAGGTTCAAGATGCCATCTGACCAGGACCAGCACATCCTCGCTCACCTACTCAAATGTTGACCAATATATTGTTTGGCTTCCTCAATGGCTTGCTGAAGAATATCTGGGTTTGTAACAAGGTCTATGTCAGTTGAGAAGATGGGCCCAGGAATAGCAGGTAGAATTTAACTCCGACAAGTGTGAGCTGTGGCACTTTGGGGATGTCAAAGTAGGGCAGGACTTGCACAGTACATGGAGGATTCCTGGAGAGAGAGAGAGATATAGAACAGAGTTCGTGGAGTGCAGGTGCACGGTTCTCCACAAGTGGCGAGACAGGTAGACAGGGTGGCAAAGGCAGCATTTGGCACACTTGCCTTCATTGGGAGCAGTATTGAATACAAAGATTGGGACGCCACATTACAGCCGTACAAGTCATTGGTGAGACCACACTTGGAGCACCGTGTGCAGTTGTGGTCACCCAGCCACACCAAGGATGCCATGAAGTTGGAAAGGGTGCAGAAGAGATTCACCAGGATGATACCTGGGCTTGGGTTACAGGGAGAGGTTGGATAGGCTGGGCCATTTTGCTTTGGAGTGTAGGAGACCGAGGGGTGACCTTATTGAGGTGTACAAGATCATGAGGGGCACGGATAAAGTGAATGCTCAGTCTTTTTCCCCAGGATAGAGGATTCTAAAACTGGGACAAGGCTTAAAGTGTGAGAGGGGAGTGATGTGAGGGACCTCAGGAGCAACTTTTCCCACTCAGACGGTAGTCTATATCTGGAATGAGTTGCCAGTGGAAGCTACAGAAGTTGATACATTTAGACAGATATATGGATAGGAAGGGTTTAGAGGAATATGGACCAAATGCTGGCAAATTGGACTAGCCCGGCATGGACAAGGTGGGCCACAGGGCCTGTTGCTGTTCTGTATAGTTCTTGCACCACATGGAGAATTTGCCCATTAACTGTCAGGTATTCTGACACAAGAATACTTATGTCTGTTTGAACACCAGTATTCTTCCCTCTCTATTTATAAAAACTTATTCTTCATACTGAAATGGATAAACTCGCATTTTGCACATAACCCCCCCCCCCCCCCCCCCCCCCCCCCCCCCCCCCGTATAAATAAGAAATTCCCAATGTTAAGGGAGTCCAGAACCAGGGGCCACAGTTTAAGAATAAGGGGCAAGCCATTTAGAATGGAGAGGAGGAAACAATTTTTCACACAGAGAGTTGAGAGTGTGGAATGTTCTGCTTCAAAGGGCGGTGGAGGCAGGCTCTCTGGAAACTTTCAAGAGAGAGCTAGATAGGGCTCTTAAAGTTAGCAGAGTCAGAGGATATGGGGAGAAGGCAGGAACGGGGCACTGATTGTGGATCTGATCAGCCATGATCACATTGAATGGCGGTGCTGGCTCGAAGGGCCGAATGGCCGACTCTTGCACCTATTGTCCAAGATAAATTGCAGATCTCCTTTGGAGAAGATAAAACTTGGACGTTGCAAGATGGCACTGGAACGTGGCGACTCTCTGCGGGCTGTTCCAGAAGAGGGTCTAATTGTAGTCATTTACCGTGTGATCTGATAGCGTGCTGAAGCTTTCACTGTATCTCTGTACTTTACATCAGACTGAAGGGTCCAGACACAAATGTTACTCATCCATGTTCTCCAGAGATGCTGGCTGAGCCGCTGAGTTACTCCAGCATTCTGCGTCCTTTTGTGTAAACCATCTGCAGTTCCCCGTTTCTGTCGTCCACACTGTTTGCTGGCCCCATCAGCAGCAATCGGGGATGTATTCTATTTTATCTTCTCATCCGAATCACCGACATGCATTGGACTTGCACAGGATTGCAGGCGGTTGTTGATGCTGCCCAGTCCACCACACAGACCAGAATCCCCACCATCGACTCCATCTACACTGCACCCTACTCACGAAAGCAGGCAACAGAAACAAGGACCTTTTCCAGCCAAGTCATTCCCTCTTCTCCCCACTCCCACTGTGATTCAATAGACAATAGGTGCAGGAGTAGGCCATTCGGCCCCTCGAGCCAGAACCGCCATTCAATGTGATCATGGCTGATCATCCCCAATCAGTACTACGTTCCTGCCTTCTCCCTATATCCCCCGACTCCGCTATTTTTAACAGCCATGTCAAGCTCTCTCTTGAAAGCATCCAGAGAACCAGCCTCCACCGCCGTCTGAGGCAGAGAAATGCAGACTCACAACTGTGTGAGAAAAAGTGTTTCCTTGTCTCCGTTCTAAATGGCCTACTCCTTATTCTTAAACTGTGGCCCCTGGTTCTGGACTCCCCCAACATCGGGAACATGTTTCCTGCCTCTAGCGTGTCCAAACCCTTAACAATCTTTTATGTTTCAATGAGATTCCCTCTCATCCTTCTAAACTCCAGAGTGTACAAGCCCAGCTGCTCCATTCTCTCAGCATACGACAGTCCCGCCATCCCGGGAATTAACCTTGTAAACCTACGCTGCACTCCCTCAATAGCAAGAATGTCCCGACTCAAATCCTTCAGGATTCAGTTATTCAGATTCAATTATTCAGATTCAGGAACAGCTCCTACCTCACTGTTACCAGACTACTGAACAGTCATTCCATAAGCAAGGGCCTCTGGAACTTCACCGTACAATACCCAGAACTATATGTAGGTATATTTTGTGTTGTGCTTAAGTACAGATTTATTTTACTCATGTACTGTACGACCCAATTTAATTGGACAGCATGTAAACAAAGCTTCCCACTGTACAATGGGTCAATAATAAGCCAACTCCTGGACCCCAGCACCAGTCAGTGGCATAGCAACCAGAACGCAACCTTTATTTCCATCCAGCAACCCATCTCAATATACATCAGTATGTTACTTTGACGACTGTGCATGTCAGTTGTATTCAGCTCCTTGCTCAAGGACTTAATTCATTGCGGCCTAACTTTCCAGACCACAACCCTGTTTTTGTCAAGGGAACAAGTTTGCCAAAAGACACTTGGGCAGGTACATGGATAGGAACGGTATCGCGGGATTGAGCCAAACACGGGCAGGGGGGGACTAGTGTGGATGGGGCATCTTGGACAGCATGGGAAAGTGGGGGCGAAGGGTCTGTTTCCGTGTGTTATGACGGTTTAAAAGCAAACCTTGACTTGCAAGGTTCTCAACCTACAAGACATCTCCAGAAGGTTGGGAAGTTCTATACAAGATGGCAACAATACCTTTCATGTTAGGATGGGGGGGGGGGGGGGGGGGGGGGGGGGGGGGGGGGGGGGGTGGGGGGGGGGGGGGGGGGGTCCTCAAGGGATTGGAAGCCCCAAGGTACAAGGAGAGGTTGGGCAGGCTAGGAGTTTACTCCTTAGAGTGCAGGAGGCTGAGGGGTGACTATATAGAGGTGAATCACGAAGAATAGATAGGGGGAATGCAGAGTTTATTCCCTCCAGGTTTAAGATGAGAGGGGAAAGATTTAATAGGAACCAGAGGGGCAACTTTTTCCACTTAGGGTGTATGGAATGAAGAGACAGGGAAGGTATTTGAGGCAGGTAGTATAACAACATTTAAAAGACATTGGGACAGGTACGTGGATAGGAAAGGTTTAGATGAGTTAGGGCAAAGTGCAGACACATGGGACTAGTTTAGATGGGGCACCTCAGACAGCTTGAATGAGTTGGGCCGAAGGGCCTGTTTTCCTGATCCAACTAAACAAACTATCATGGACTTTGATAACAGATTGCAGATCCTGGAAGACTGACCTAATATGAGATACAAGCTTTTAGATCAGTTTCTGGTAAAATACAATCTTTTGAGTTCTTTCTGTTCAGCTGCTCACACTATGGGATTTTTTAAAAAGCAAAAAAAGTGATAGTTGAAGTTATTGACCAGACGAAATACCGAAAAAAAAGTACCATGTTCCACAGGCCTCATTTTGAACAGTTGGGCCTTGAATAGTTGTGTGTGACAAAACAAAACACTTTCAGACTTTGTATTCATCGTAGAGCTGTACCGGACTGAAAATACCCTTCAGCCCACCAAGTTGGCATTCTGGGCTAGCCCTATTTGCCTGCATTGGGCACATAGCCTTGGAAACTCTTCCGATATATGTTTAAATGACTTTTAAGAGTTAAAAATTGTGAAGAGAAGTTGCCCCATCCACCATCGCCCACATGGATCAACACTTCCACAGGCAAGCAATAAAGGCATCAAATCACAGATTAAAAGGTAAGTTTGTATTGCCAAGGCAGCATTGGATTTTTTTTTTTATGACAAAGTTCTTAATCCATAAAAACACCAACTAGATACATTTAAAAAAAATGTACAAATCCTGCAAAAATATATAACCAAAATATTCTTGGTGTTGGTATTCAGTATTGGCCAAACATTTATACCTCTATAAAGAGGAATAATGAAAAAGGTTTGCCATAATGTTCATTTATTCTTCCTCCTCATCTCCACCACACTCTGCTCCTCAGCAAGGAATTATTCTGAGGGGTTCCAATCCAACACATAGAAACTAGGTGCAGGAGTAGGCCATTCGGCCCTTCGAGCCTGTCCAGTCCCTGCCGAGTTCCTCCAGCACTTTGTGTTTTGTCCAGCACCAGCATTCCTTGTGCCTCCGTTTTAAAGTTCTTCCAACACAGCCTCAAAACTTGGAATACCCAAACTCTAACTTCGAACAATTTTCAACGGCAATGTTTATAACATATAACATATAACAATTACAGCACGGAAACAGGCCATCTCGGCCCTACAAGTCCATGCCGAACAACTTTTTTTTCCCCTTAGTCCCACCTGCCTGCACTCATACCATAACCCTCCATTCCCTTCTCATCCATATGCCTATCCAATTTATTTTTAAATGATACCAATGAACCTGCCTCCACCACTTCCACTGGAAGCTCATTCCACACCGCTACCACTCTGAGTAAAGAAGTTCCCCCTCATATTACCCCTAAACTTCTGTCCCTTAATTCTGAAGTCATGTCCTCTTGTTTGAATCTTCCCCATTCTCAAAGGGAAAAGCTTGTCCACATCAACTCTGTCTATCCCTCTCATCATTTTAAAGACCTCTATCAAGTTTGTTTTTTTTATTTTAATTCCCAAATTGGTGAAGTTGTTGAACTTGGCCCGGGCAGACCCATTTAAATGGATATATTTGGTCATCAAATATTTTCAGATCTGCTAATGGAAATCCTTTTATTGTGTACACATTGGCATGTATGTGTTGTTGTGTGCAATACAACAGTGTCTACACTGCAGAAAGTACTTGATAGCTCAGGAAGCACTTTAATCCAACTAGAGAACTCAAATAGAGATGTGGCAACAGGCATTAGAACATTATTTGCCAAGAAAGCATTTTCTTTCACCACGATCCGGTTGCAAATTAGTGCACACATTTCTTTAACCAAACGCCCATAGAAATGGAGGCTGTTACTCTTTGCTTCAGTTTTTCAATGCTTGTTCAACATTGCTGTGTTGTACAACTTTAATCCGACAATTCACTGGACAAAGGGCTGTAACAGGAACTGGTGGTCCCTACCTTCCACGCACTCAAAGTCGGCTGAAGGGGGCCGGGCGAGGAGGGGGGATGATGTTTTATGGGACGACTGGATGGAGGAGAGGGCTGCAACATGCCTTTATGGCCAACTATAGCAGGGACCGTAAAATGGTGCCAATACCTGGCGTCTCTTGCATATGGACTCAGTGGGCTGTTTCTGTGCATTCTGTACTCAACTGTAATTGTACTTATGTGTGGCAATAATCTTACTGATCTGTATGCAAAAAAAATCTCACTGTTCCTTGGTACACGTCATAAAAAACCCATTGAAGATACAACAATTCAGTAAGTGATCAGCCCACAGGATAATGATAGCTCGGCAACACAGCAGACAGAATGGGGGTTTTGCCAAACATTACAGGTGCTTTAGGAAACAGTTACTTTACCTCAATTGGGTTTCTGTACAGCGACTGCTTCCCAGAGGAGGGAAAGGACATGGCGATAACACGATCTGCAAACAGCACACAAGCGCAAAGTTAGAAACATAGAAATTAGGTGCAGGAGTAGGCCATTCGGCCCTTCGAGCCTGCACCGCCATTCAATATGATCATGGCTGATCATCCAACTCAGTATCCCGTACCTGCCTTCTCTCCATACCCCCTGATCCCCTTAGCCACAAGGGCCACATCTAACTCCCTCTTAAATATAGCCAATGAACTGGCCTCAACTACCCTCTGTGGCAGAGAGTTCCAGAGATTCACCACTCTCTGCGTGAAAAAAGTTCTTCTCATCACGGTTTTAAAGGATTTCCCCCTTATCCTTAAGCTGTGACCCCTTGTCCTGGACTTCCCTAACATCGGGAACAATCTTCCTGCATCTAGCCTGTCCAACCCCTTAAGAATTTTTTAAGTTTCTACAAGATCCCCTCTCAATCTCCTAAATGAACTTAAATGAATGCAGTAACGCTCAAGTTAACACCATGATGCAGAGCACAAAACCAATGTCGCAATGCAGACAACTGAGAGGCAGATCACACATATCCAATTTTGTGCCTCTCCCCCTACGTAGAAGGCAGATTCACTCCTGGGCCAGTTATACAACACATCTGCTGTCAAACAACAGCTACAGTTACTGCCAGTCCCCTTCCACCCACATCCATCCCTCCGACTTTACGTTTCAATCCTCCTCTGATGCCCTGGTCTCCTTTTTACCTCCAGCCTTTCTCACTTACTCCACCCATCTTGGTTCTTGGTTTCTTGGTCCTCCAAAATATTCCAAATGGAATTTCAACTGGAGGTGGTACCTCATGGTGGTACCCCATCTCTCCCCTCCCCCACACCTCTCTCCCCCACACCTCGCTCCATCTCCCTCTTCCCACCATATCACTCTCTCCCCCACCCCCTTCCCCCTCTCCCTCCTACACCTCTGTCCCTCTTCCACCTCTCCCCCTACCCCTCCCCCCTCCCCTCTCTTCCACTTCTCTCCCACTTACCCCACCCCTCTGACAATCTCCCCCCTCACCTGGATGGATCCACCCACTTGCCAGGCTTTATTCCATCCCCACTCTTTTCCAGCTCCCCCCACCCCATCAGTCTGAAGAATGGACCCGACCCGAAACGTCATCTGTCCATTCCCTCCACAGATGCTGCCAGACCTGCCGAGTCCATCCAGCAATGTGTTCAGACAAGATAAAAGGCAGCCTGCCCCTCTTCCATCAACTGTAGCTACCAGGTAGAATGTAGCACATTCTACTCACCAGTAATGTAAGTAAGGTCCAAGTCAAACCCATCCTTTTGATAGCGCCTCTTGTTCTCAGACACCTGGAAATAAAGGGGTTTCATCAATCTTCTTAAATTACGTTAGTTTCTAACATATGGCAATATAAAATCATCATTTCATCGTCACCTCTACCAGTTCACTCAACGCTCTAACTGCCCTCTGTCGTCTTTATACGATTCTCTGGGATGATGGCAAGGATTTTGGGGGGCTGGGGGAGGGGAAAGAAAGGAGGAAGAAGGGAATTTGCCACTCTACAGGGAAAATAACTTTAGTTAGGAGAGTTCTGTAGTTGTGAATCCACAAGATGACACAGTGATGGTCAAAGGAGTTTGTACCTCTGATTCAAGTCAAGTTAATTACTGGGAGGAATACAAAAACTACTGAGAAAAAGGCAGGTGATTAAGAAAAGTAGTGTATATGGCAAGTATATAACACCAGTGAGGAGAGTGGTGGACATTGCCCGGTCCATCACAGGTACTGACCTCCCCACCATCATCAAAGACCCACAACATCCTGGCCACGCTCTCATCTCGCTGCCACCATCAGGAAGAAGGTACAGGAGCCTGAAAACCGTGACCTCCAGGTTCAAGAACAGCTTCATCCCAGCAACCATCAGGCTCTTGAACACTGCACAACACTGACCTGAGCAACTATGATCTTCTGTGGACTGGTATTTGGTTACATTATGGACTTCCTGTCAATAATCTCTTAGTGAAGCAATTGGAATAATTGAATTTGAGTTGCCACAATGAAATCTTTATTGAAGTTTTAACTTAAGGAACTCCCAACACATACTTACTGCCCACTCCGTATCGTCCTCTTTGCTCCATCTATTGTACTCAAGTTTGATCATTTATAGTATTTTTTTCCCCAAGAGACACAGCATAGAAACAGGCTCTTTGGCCCACTGAGTTGGCACTGACAATCGAACACACGTTCACACTAGTTATCCCACTTTCTCATCCACTCCCTACACACAACGGGGCTATTTACAGAGGGCCGATTAATCTACAAACCCGCACGTCTTTGGGATACGAGAGGAAACCAGAGCACCCAGAGGAAACCCACGTGGTCACAGGGAGAAGGTCAGTTGAGGTCAGGATCGAACCTGGGTCTCGGGTGCACGAGGCAACAGCTCTACTGCTGTGCCAGGTATATCTGATCTTTTGTTCAGCAGGCTTTGGCAGCAACAGCACGGATGGACTTGAGTGTGAAACGTCAGTGTTTTGTAGATGGTTCACATTGCGGGCAATGAATGCTTAGAAGAGGTAGTCGGATGTCATTTAAGGGAGCTACTTCTTTCCCCAGGACAGCATTGAACTTTGTGTTGGTGGCTTCATCTACATCCGGGCAAGTATTGTGTTATTTATTATTATACATTGTGTTATTGCATTAATGGGTCTGAAAAGCTGCAGCTATTATAATAACAAATACAATAGTTGCCTGGATGAGTATTATGCCACCAACAGGAAATTCAACACTGGCCAAGAATAATTAGCTTTTCAGATTTAGTCAAGTCAACTTTATTTGTCACCTACACATACAAGATGTGCAGTGAAATGAAAGTGGCAATGCCTGCAGATTGTGCAAAAACTACAGAACAGAATCAGTATTTACACACTAGAAAATATTTTTTTTTCAAGAGACACAACACAACAGTAACTTAGTACAGCAAGTTAGTCCCTGGTGAGATAACACTTTACAGCCCTGATAGCCTGTGGGAAGAAACTCCGTCTCATCCTCTCTGTTTTTACAGCATGACAGCGGAGGCGTTTGCCTGACCGTAGCAGCTGGAACAGTCCGTTGCTGGGGTGGTAAGGGTCCCCCATAATGTTACTGGCTCTAGATCTGCTCCTCCTGGTGTATAGGTCCTGTAGGGGGGGGGCAAGCATAGTTCCCATAGTGCATTCGGCCGAACGCACTACTCTCTGCGGAGCCTTCCTGTCCTGGGCAGAGCAGTTCTCAAACCAGTTTGTGATGTTGCCGGACAAGATGCTTTCTACAGCCCCGGAGTAGAAGCACTGAAATACGTGACAATCCTCTGCCTCAGAGGGGGGGGGGGGGAGGCATGTTCTCTGGATGCTTTCAAGATAGAGCTAGATAGGGCTCTTAAAAATAGTGGTCATGAGATATGGGGAGAAGGTAGGAACGGGGTACTGATTGGGGATGATCAGCCTTGATCATATTGAATAGCAGTGCTGGCTCGAAGGGCCGAATGTCCTGCTCCTGTACCTATTGTCTATTGTCTCTAATAAACTAAAAAAAAAACCGGAGGTACAATGAAAACCTTTCTGTTGCATGTTATCCAGTCAGCAGACTGTCGAGTCATACATGGTGGAAACAGGACCTTCGGCCCAACTTGCCCACATGTCCCATCTACACAAGCCCCACCCGCCTGCATTTGGTCCACATCCCTCTAAACCCGTCCTATCCATGTACCTCTCTAAATGTTTCTTAAATGTTGCGATAGTACCTGCCTCAACTACCTCCTCCGGCAGCTCATTCCATACACCTACCACCTTTTTCGTGAAGAAGTTACCCCTCGGGTTCCTATTAAATCTTTCTCCCTTCACCTTAAACTGATGTCCTTTAGTTCTCAATTCCCCATACACTGGGTAAGAGACTGTGTCTACCCGATCTATTCCTCTCATGATTTTGCACACCTCTACAAGATCATCCCCTCATCCTCCTGTGCTCCTAGGAATAGAGTCCTAACCTGCCCAACCTCCCTCTATAGCTTACAATGTAATCTGACTGCGCACAATTACAATCAAGCTGTCCACAGTGTACAGATACAGGATAATCGGCAACTGACTACTTCTAAACATTCAGTAAGGATTTCATTGTCATGCTTTCAGTACGTATGGCAATTAAATACTGTTGACTCTTAGAAACATAGAAAAATAGGTGCAGGAGTAGGCCATTTGGCCCTTTGAGCTAGCACCACCATTCAAAATGACAATCTACAATCAGTACCCCGTTCCTGCTTTTTACCACATATCCCTTGATTTCTTTAGCTCCAAGAGCTATATACAACTCTTGAAACCATCCAGTGAATTGGCCTCCGCTGCCTTCTGTGGCAGAGAATTCCACAGTTTCACAACTCTCTGGGTAAAGATGTTTTTCCTCATCTCAGTCCTACCCCTTATTCTTAAACTGTGACCCCTGGTTCTGGACTCCCCCCAACACGGGGAAGATTTCTCCTGCATCTAGCCTGTCATATGCTCCATATGTTTGCAAGTACACATGGTTCCAGGAACACTTGGCTAATGTCTGGTATGCCTCGGGTCAGGAGGAGATTGTTCACACAGGATTCCCAGTCTCCGACTGGCTTTTGTAGCCTCAGCATTTACACGGACAATGTGGATCAGACTCTGGTCTATGGCGACTCCTGGGACATTGATGGAGCAGACGAGGATATTGCCAGGACTAGAGGGTCTGGGTTATAGGCAGAGTTTTAGGAGGCTGAGACTATTCCTTGGAGCACAGGAGGATGAAGGGTGATCTTATAGAAGTGCATAAGATCACGAGGGGAATAGATTGGGTAGATACACAGTCTCTTGCCCAGAGTAGGTGAATCAAGGACTGGAGGACACAACTTTAAGGTGAAGGGGAAAAGATTGAATAGGTATCTGAGGGGTAACTTTTTCCGCACAAAGGGTGGTGGATGTATGGAACAAGCTGCCAGAGGAGGTAGTTAAGGCAGGGACTATCCCAACATTCAAGAAGCAGTTAGAAAGGTACATGGATAGGACGGGTTTGGAGGGATGTGGACCAATTGCTGGCAGGCAGGACTAGTGTAGCTGGGCCATGTTGGCTGGTGTAGGCAAGATGGGCTGAAGGGCCTGTTTGCACACTGTATCACTATGACCGATTCAGATCCCATGAGATTCTGCTGGCTGCTTCAGTTTCTTCTCGCGGTTGGCAAGGGAATTGACCAGAGCAAATCACCCCAAAGCAGGTGGGTGGTTCACAAAACCAAAATCAGAGGCTCCTTATTAAAATGTGGAGATGGCATTAATGGCATCGCCTCGTGTGTTTGCATTGACGCAATGGGCCGAATGGCCTCTGAACAACTTAAAGCATCATAACTAAACGATAAACTCCAAACAGTTACATTATACAATGTGTGCGGGGTTGAATGAGTAGCATTTTATGCCATTTCCATTGAAATTGACGGGATTGGAATATTGCCACCACAATTACTTTGGCCAGTTAGAGCACTTTACCACTCAAACTAGTCTGTGGGGAAAAATCAAACGCGTTCAGTTGTCCAGAACAAGGAAGCAGAGGTAGAAAGGGCAGGTTAAACAAATTCACCCTATGTTTAGTTCCAACAGCACGGAGCAGTGACACCCAACACCTCTGCCAGAACAGAACCACCAAGCATTGTTCCATCACCGACTGCTCTCATCTCTGGCCTTTGTTACAACTATCTACCCATCCATATTCTCCACAGATGCTGCCCGGCCTGCGCAGCTACTCCGTCACACTAGCCACAGGTTTGGGTTCCTTCAAGACTCTGTAGCCAGCTCTACTTGTTATCTAAATCTAAATTAGATCTACTTATTATCTAAATGGTGGCCGATTGGGAAAGGGGGAGATGCAGCGAGACCTGGGTGTCATGGTACACCAGTCATTGAAGGTAGGCATGCAGGTGCAGCAGGCAGTAAAGAAAGCGAATGGTATGTTGGCTTTCATAGCAAAAGGATTTGAGTAGGGAGGTTCTACTGCAGTTGTACAGGGTCTTGGTGAGACCACACCTGGAGTATTGCGTACAGTTTTGGTCTCCAAATCTGAGGAAGGACATTATTGCCATAGAGGGAGTGCAGAGACGGTTCACCAGACTGATTCCTGGGATGTCAGGAGTGTCTTATGAAGAAAGACTGGATAGACTTGGGTTATACTCTCTAGAATTTAGGAGATTGAGAGGGGATCTTATAGAAACTTACAAAATTCTTAAGGGGTTGGACAGGCTAGATGCAGGAAGATTGTTCCCGATGTTAGGGAAGTCCAGGACAAGGGGTCACAGCTTAAGGATAAGGGGGAAATCCTTTAAAACCGAGATGAGAAGAACTTTTTTCACACAGAGAGTGGTGAATCTCTGGAACTCTCTGCCACAGAGGGTAGTTGAGGCCAGTTCATTGGCTATATTTAAGAGGGAGTTAGATGTGGCCCTTGTGGCTAAGGGGATCAGGGGGTATGGAGAGAAGGCAGGTACGGGATACTGAGTTGGATGATCAGCCATGATCATATTGAATGGCGGTGCAGGCTCGAAGGGCCGAATGGCCTACTCCTGCACCTAATTTCTATGTTTCTATGTTTGTATGTTACACATTGATTGATTGATGCTTCTCATTGGTAATCTATAACCTTGCAACCACTTCAGTTTCCCTTTACTCTTCCATTTCAATCCAGTCATAAAATGGCAACATCTTAATGGCCAACGTACATTTAGATTAATTGAATATTACAACACAAGTACAAGCCCTTCAGTCCATGGCACCTGTGCTAGACATGATGCCAAGACCTTCACCCATCTGCTTGAACATGACCCACATCCACCTGCCTATACAAAGGTTGCCTCCATGTGCTCTCGTTTCCTTACACATACAGCGTGGAACCCAGCCCTTCAGCCCACACAGACCATCGATCACCTGTTCACACTAGTTCCATGTTATCCCACTTTCTCATCCGCCCCCTACATGCTGGGGGCAATTTACAGAGGGCCAAGAAACCCGCATGCCTTTGGGATGCGAGAGGAATCCAGAGCACCCAGAGTAAACCTTTGTTTGGCACATGGAACTGCAGGGAATGGAATACCCAGGTCTCTGGCGCTGTGAGGTAGCGGTTCTACCGGCTGCATCATTGTGCAGCCCCAATCGGAAGTCAACCCAGATATAATACTTCACAGCATCATTTACAAATAACATGCTTGTTTCACAGAACGATGAGCTAAAGGCTAATGAACAATTAAACAAAATAAATGTAAGTTTTCAAACCAGTTACTAGCGCACCAGAAAAGACACAGAGTGCGGAGGGTAGCTGCTCAGAGAACCCGAAGGACCGCAGACTGGAAGGAAGAGGCTGACTGGTGCTTGTCCCTGGAAGACCAGAGACTGGGAGGATGGAACCAGCAAGGGGAGAAGCCAGTGGGAGAGGAGGGGGAAATGGGGTCTGGCTTACCACGCCCTCCAGTTGGGCTGCAGTAGATGCGCCCGTGGAACAAAGGTGGAGGGGAGAGGAGAGGGACATCGCTTCACTGGTCAACCCACACGTCCAAGGAAGGCAATGGCTGGAGGTCAGCAGCAGCCTGGAACTGGCACCACTGAGAACTACAACATGGACTGGACTTGGAAAATGGCAGAAAAACATGGCCCCTGTTGCACGTGGCCTCAGTAGACTATAACTGCACGATTCGCTAAATCGGGGATGCGCTTGGCTATGGTAATACTTTACTGGACTGTATGCAAGAAAAGAATTTCACTGTGTGTGTGCGCGCGTGCAGCAGTTCAAACATGTATTAATAGAAGCACCACAGAACCATTAACTCAGCGGGTCAGGCAGCATCTCTGGAGAACATGGAGGCAAATGACCCTTCTTCAGACGTCCTCCTGGGATGTTGCCGAGCTCCTCCAGCACCCTGCCTTCTTTTGTAAACCAGCATCTGCAGTTCAAAATGAGAAGTCTGAAGAAGGGTCCCAACCTAAAACGTCACCCATTCCTTCTCTCCAGAGATGCTGCCTGGCCCGCTGAGTTACTCCAGCATCTGCAGTTCCTGGTTTCTAAGAGTGCACCAGTCGTCACCACAAAGAGATCATCCCTTTGCTGGTCTCAGAGTGATCTCTCCTGTTGCAACACTCACCATCCTTCTGGTGGCCTTTTCAAGGTGCTTCTTCTGTGAAGCAAGCCGGAAAATTCTAACCAAGATGACAACTCGTAGAACACGGAAGACAGTCACCACCCTGAAGAACAAGAGAAGTTTATTACTGGAGTTACCCATATATTTTAATCCCAACATTTGTGTTTTAAATGTACAAATTATAATTCAGGCTCAAATAATAATCACCCAAACATTTCATATATTTTTACTAGGCAAAGAATTTACCAGACTTTATATTTAAATAGATTAGCTTCTTGAAAATGGATACATATGGTCAAATTGTCACACCCATATTCTCAACACTAATGAATGCTAGGGGAAATAAAAGATTTAAAATAGAGTTGGAGGAACAGATTATTCCTCCAACTCCATATGGGGAGAGGAAGAATGCAGTACTGATTGTGGATGATCAGCCATGATCACAGTGAATGGCAGTGCTGGCTCGAAGGGCCGAATGGCCTCCTCCTGCGTCCATTATCTATCGTTTTGCTACCTACACCCGAGCTAGAGTGACTCGGGTCCTTGGAAACAAACAGAACAGCGCTGGAGTTTATACTTCCTGAAAGAGAAGTGTGGACAGGGAAGATGGTTAACATAGAAACATGGAAATTAGGTGCAGGAGTAGGCCATTCGGCCCTTCGAGCCTGCACCGCCATTCAATATGATCATGGCTGATCATCCAACTCAGTATCCCGTACCTGCCTTCTCTCCATACCCCCTGATCCCCTTGGCCACAAGGGCCACATCTAACTCCCTCTTAAATATAGCCAATGAACTGGCCTCAACTACCCTCTGTGGCAGAGAGTTCCAGCGATTCACCACTCTCTGCGTGAAAAAAGTTCTTCTCATCTCGGTTTTAAAGGATTTCCCCTTTATCCTTAAGCTGTGACCCCTTGTCCTGGACTTCCCTAACATCGGGAACAATCTTCCTGCATCTAGCCTGTCCAACCCCTTAAGAATTTTGTAAGTTTCTATAAGATCCCCTCTCAATCTCCTAAATTCTAGAGAGTCTATCCAGTCTTTCTTCATAAGACAGTCCCAACATCCCAGGAATCAGTCTGGTGAACCTTCTCTGCACTCCCTCTATGGAAAAGATGAAGGATGGACAACATTTGCAGTATCGACACAGCGGGCACAAAAATATACCAGAGATGCTGAACCTACGTCAGAAAGGGTGATCCCAGAATTGCAAAGGAGTACTCATCAGGAACAAATTAATAGACTTGGGGTTTTGCTTCAAGGTTACACTGATTTGGCCTGATAAAGGACGTGTATTGCATAGGCAAGATGTGGGAAGTGTTACCTATTGTAGGTACATCTACTGTAGAAATCTAGGCTATAGATGTTAAATGGCATCCAGGAAATGTAACAAGGAAATAAGAAACGTCCAAACAGGTAGGAACTCGGTGCAGCCTGTTATAGAGATAGATAATCATACCGAGCAGAAACAGGTCCTTCAGACCAACTAATCCATGCTGACCAAAATGCCCCATCTAAGCCATTCCCATATACTTCTAAACCTTTCCTATCCAGGTACCTGTCTAGGGGTTATTTAAATGCTGCTATAGTACCTGCCTCAACTACCTCATTGGCATCTTATTCCATACACCCACCATCCACCGTGTGAAAAAGGCGCCCCTCAAGCTCCTAATACATCCTTCCCCTCTCATTTTAAACCATGTCAATAGACAATAAATGCACTAGTAGGCCATTCAGCCCTTCGAGCCAGCATTCAATGTGATCATGGCTGATTATCCTCAATCAGTACCCCATTTCTGCCTTCTCCCCCTATCTCCGCTATCCCTCTTCACCTATGACTGCACACCTGTACATGGTACTAACACCATCATCAAGTATGCAGATGATACAACGGTGATTAGCCTCATCAGCAACAACGATGAGTCGGCCTACAGGGAGGAGGTCCAGCACTTAGCAGCATGGTGCGCTGACAACAACCTGGCCCTTAACTCCAAGAAGACCAAGGAGCTCATTGTAGACTTCAGGAAGTCCAGGGGCGGCACGCACACCCCCATCCACATTAACGGGACGGAGGTGGAACGTGTTTCTAGCTTCAGGTTCCTGGGTGTTAACATCTCCGATGATCTCTCTTGGACCCACAATACCTCTACTCTGATCAAGAAGGCTCATCAGCATCTCATCTTCCTGAGGAGACTAAAGAAGGTCCATCTGTCTCCTCAGATCCTGGTGAACTTCTACCGCTGCACCATCGAGAGCATCCTTACCAACTGTATCACAGTATGGTATGGCAACTGCTCTGTCTCCGACCAGAAGGCATTGCAGAGGGTGGTGAAAATTGCCCAACGCATCACACCGGTTCCTCGCTCCCCTCCATTGAGTCTGTCCAAAGCAAGCGTTGTCTGCGGAGGGCGCTCAGCATCGCCAAGGACTGCTCTCACCCCAATCATGGACTGTTTACCCTCCTACCATCCGGGAGGCGCTACAGGTCTCTCCATTGCCAGACCAGCAGGTCGAGGAACAGCTTCTTCCCGGCGGCTGTCACTCTACTCAACAACGTACCTCGGTGACTGCCAATCACCACCCCCCCCCCCGACACTCCTCCCACACTATGTCTGTATATATGCTAATGTAAATATTTATTCAAATCATATGCTATGTCGCTCTTCCAGGGAGATGCTAAATGCATTTTGTTGTCTCTGTACTGTACACTGACAATGACAATTAAAGTTGAATCTGAATCTTTAAGAGCCCTATCTAGCTCGCTCTTGAAAGCATCCAGAGAACCGGCCTCCATCACCCTCCGAGGCAGAGAATTCCACACTCACAACTCTGTGGGTCCTCTGGTTCTTGATTCCCCTACTCTGGGTAAAAGACTGTGCATTCACCCTATGAATTCCCCACTTCTATACTGAAAGCCAAAGTATCAAAAGCATTCTTTACCACCCTATATACCCGTAACAGCACAGTGTATACCTGCCCCCCCTAGATCCCAGAGCCCTACCATTCACTGTGAAGGTCCTGCCCTGGTTAGACTTCCCAAAACACAACACCTTTCACTTGTCTGTATTAAACTGCATTAACTATTCCTCAGCCCACTTGCCCAGCTGATCAAGGTCCAGCTGTAGGTATTTGATAACCCTCACCATGGTTCTCAATACCACCCACTTTAATGTAATCTGCAAAGTTACCAATCACGCCTTGTACATTCTCATCCAAGTCATTGATATAAATTGCATACAGCAATGGGCCCAGCACTGATCCCAGAGGCACATTACTAGTCTCCAGTCTGAAAAACAACCTTCTGCTATCACCCTTGCTTGAAGCCAATTCTCCAACCAGTCAACTAGCTCCTTGGATTCCATGCAATCCAAGCTCTGAGAGGCCTGTCATATGGTTCCTTAAAGGCTTAGCTGATCCATTAGACAATGTCTACGGCCTTGCCCTGGTCGTAGAGTGATACAGTGTGGAAACAGGCCCTTCAGCCCAACTCGCTCACACCGGCCAACAATGTCCCAGCTACACTAGTCCCACTTGCCTGCGCTTGGTCCATAGCCCTCCAAACCCGTCCTATCCATGTACCCGTCTAACTGTTTTAAACGATGCGATAGTCCCAGCCTCAACTACCTCCCTCCTCTGCCAGCTTGTTCGGTACACTCACCACCCTTGTGTGTGAAAAAGTTACCCCTCGGATTCCTATTAAATCTTTTCCCCTTCGCCTTCAACCTATGTCCTTAATTCCCCTACTGTGGGCAGGGGAACCTTTATAGTCCAAAAATGTAATCAAATAAATTCACCCTTCATGGGTTTTATACCAATTAGTTAGGGATGTGCACAGCTGCACTGGAGGAGATGGTGGGGCACACCAGGCTGTAATTTTGGTTCAGTTCTGACCATCTAGTGCCGTCAAGAACGGGGATCATATATTGGTGGGATAAACATGGCAAGAGGAAGCATCATGTGTTTTAGCGGCACAGAGGCGATGCACTCTCATGGCATGATTGATGCAATGCTGGCTTAGACTCAATGTCCCATTCATTGCAAGATGATATAAGAACAAGAGGCTCATTAGAGGCTAGATCACAGCACGTTTGGTGAAATGCCCCATTCTGTGCTACAGAAACCTTCAAATGTTAAAAAATGAACCATTCCATTAGTTATCAGGAATTAAGATGCAAGAGGAAAAGATGTTACATTAAAGCTATGGCTTTCTTACCCCCACCTCTCACTCCATCACAAAAACAATCCTGTTCTAGAGGCCTAAAAATGGCTATCATTAGATAGAGGCGTCAGCCTGCAAGCTCATGTCAAAGGAGCTGAATTAGACAATTCGGCCCATTTAGTCTACTGCACCATTCAATCATGGCTGATCTACCTTTCCCTCTCAACCCCATGCCTTCTCCCCGCAACCTTTGACACCCGTACTAATGAAGAACTAACCCGCAACTGGAGTTCAGACTAAAAAGCAGCAGAGCAGTTGTGGAATGATCAATACGCTACATTAATGAAGATAGGCACAAAACGCTGGAGTAACTCAATGGGGCAGGCAGCATCTCTGGAATAAGGAATTGGTGATATTTCAGGTCAAGACCCTTCTGCAGTCTGAAGAAGAGTCTCAACCCAAAATGTCACCCACTCCTTCTCTCCAGTGATGCTGCCTGTCCCACTGAGTTACTCCAGCAATGTGTCTATCTTCGGTGTAAACCCGCATTTGCAATTCGTTCCTACACAAATTAATGAAGGCAATTCATATCAGGAACAAGTTGCCAGATTAAGCTTTAGAAGTCCTAATTGTGCCCACCACAAGACATTTGAACAGATATGGACAGGAAGTGTTGAGAGGGCTATATGCAGGCAAATGGGACTAGCCCAGTATGCCAACTTGGTCAGCATGGATAAGGAGGGCCGAAGGGCCTGTTTCCGTGCTGTACAGCTCTGAGAGTCTGCTTCAACTGCAGGACCAGTTGTAGATGCTAGCACCATTGCTTCACTATCAGGAGGCTGGGAGTTGAAGGTTGTACCGCAGAACTCCATGCAGCTAAACCAAGACCAACTAGTCAGGGCATGGGTGAGACGGGGAGCTGTGCGGCTGGAAGATGCAGACTGATGAATTACTTCCTGAAAGTAGCGGTGTTCCTTAGTTTAACATGGAGCTTCAGGCACCCATTCTGGAGTGTTACAGTATCACACCCCAACATTAACATCATTAAAAATACACAGCTTCCTTCTCTGTCCACTTCCTCCCACATCCCTCCAGCTTTACATTTCACTTCTCTCCTTATCCGACACCCTTATGGCTCCTTTTCAACTCTGGCCTTTGCCATTTACTCCACCCATCTGCCAATCGCCCCCTCACCCTTATCCACCTATCACTCACCAGGCTGTGTCTGGCCCCCACCTCCCCTCTCTCACGGCCAAACACAAAACGACTCCATACGTCTGAAGACTGTCCAGCCAGTAATAGTGTCTACCCATTCCCTCTACAGATGCTGCCTGCCCACTGAGTTCCTCCAGCACTTGGCATTTTACTCAAGATTCCAGCGTCTGCAGTTCCTTGTGAATCCGACGCAGCTCATTATCCCAATAGCTTAGTTTAGAACTTCATTGACTGCTGTTAGCCGAGCATTCCCACTTTGCACTTATATTCATTTTAACGGGGAGAAGGCGGGAAAATGTGATTGGGAAGCAGAGGTCAGCCATGCTTGAATGACACTCGATGGGCCGAATGGCCTGATTATACCCCTAGAACGTGTGAACTCACAGGCTCTCAAGAACTTTTAGACTTCAAGGAAATCGGTTTCTTTACAGCTATCCAAAGTTTAGAAGGATGAGAGGTGATCTCATTGTTAAGGGTTTGGACACGCTAGAGGCAGGAAACATGTTCCCGATGTTGGGCGAGTCCAGAACCAGGGGCCACAGTTTAAGAATAAGGAGCAAGCCATTTAGAATGGAGACGAGGAAACACTTTCTCACAGAGAGTTGCGAGTCTGTGGAATTCTCTGCCTCAGAGGGCAGTGGAGGCAGGTTCTCTGGATGCTTTCAAGAGAGCTAGATAGGGCTCTTAAAAATAGTGGAGTCGGGAGATATGGGGAGAAGGCAGGAACTGGGTACTGATTGGGGATGATCAGCCATGATCACATTGAATGGCAGTGCTAGCTCAAAGGGCTGAATGGCCTACTCCTGCACCTCTTGTATCATTTAGATCATCACTCGCAGCCCAGGCTCGGGATACAATGAGTAACATCAATAGCAGTCCCTAAAGAAAACACACTTTGACACATTTTAAGTTTAAGTTATCCAATTATTAGCATGCCTGTATCTAGCCAAACTGTAGAAAAGTTGGCTTTAATGGACATCAGTCTACCTGGGAATGAGAGTTGCACCACTCAGATCAGAGAAGGCATAGACCATAGTAATAACCTGGGTCACCACCACAATCACAGCGTCCAAAATGTTGAGTTTGGAATGGAAGTACACACGGAACCTGCAACATAAACATAGAAGATGCAAATTGTACTGAAGGCTGCATATTAGTACTCAGTTCTCATTGCACTTTGTGAAGCCTAATGTGATCTCTATAAAACATCAATCTTTATATTCTATGGATCGTCTATAGTTGCACCAAGGACTGTGGTATTTTTTAACACTAGTAATGTGGTAATCAATTTATTGATTTTTTTGTTATATGCCTGACCTACTGAGTTCCTCCAGCACTTTGCATTGGACTCAAGATTCCAGCTTCTGCAAGTTCCTTGTTAATCCAACTCTGCTCATTATCCCGATAGCATCATTTAGAACTTCACCGACTGCTGTAAGCTGTGTGTACGATGTTTACGGACCTGTTAAACTGCAGCAAGTAAGAATTTCATTGTTCCATTGTCGGTACTTGTGACAATTAAGCACTCCAGCCCTCTTCCAAACCTGCCTGAACTATGTTGGATCTATTTATTTCATTCTTTTATGTTTTAAAACAAATGACAGAGTTTGAATACTAATTTTGACTTGATTACAGTCAATGATGGGGAAATTAGCCAGAGGGTGGCGAATCTGTGGCCTTCTTTGCCACAGATGGCTGTGGAGGCAAAGTCATTAGATATTCTTTTAAACTAGATTGACAGATACTTGGTTAGTAGGGGTGTCAAGGGCAATGTGGAGATGGCAGAAAAATGGAGTTGTGAGGGAAAGATAGATCAGTCATGATTGAATGATAGAGTAGATGCGATGGGCCGAATGGCCCAATTTACTTGCATGACTTATGGACTTCTGAAATCTGGATCATGACTATGCAGCACATGGTTAATTCATCCACCCAAGGGAAGAGATGGAGATCAGGCCTTCATTCAATCTAGTCATGGTATTATGCTGCAGATAATTCAAACCTCAGACCCAAAGGTCTTGGACTTGCTTGAACAGTTGAAGTTTAAAGATTGCCACATCAGGTTTCATTTGTCATGAATGGTCCACGCCAAATGCTGGCCACGCAACCTCCAGAAACAGCATCCAAAGATACAAGACAGACACCAAATGTTGGAGTTGGAGTAACTCAGAGGGACAGGCAGCATCTCTGGAGAGAATGAATGGGTGATGATTCGGGCCGAGACCCTTCTCAGAGATGCAAGATGGCACCAGAGTGTAGCAACTCTGCATGCTCTTCCCAGAGGCAGATTTACCATCGTCTGATACAAATCGCTCTACACTTTTATATCCCTTTCCCTCCTGCAAACACAGATATTCTGCACTGTATATTTTCCCCTTTGCTCAACCTATTGTACTCGAGTTTGTCTTGATTATATTCATGCATCTGTTTGAATAGCATGCAAAACAAAGCTCCTCACTGCCCCTTTCATTTAAGGATATACTGTGGGCAAGTTTAATAATAATATAATTTTCAAAAATAATTTTTAAATATAATGTAATATTTAGTGCTTACCCTTCCACAAAGATTCGAAGGAGGACATCAATAACGAAGAAGAAAGATATAGCCAGTGACACGCCTACAATTCCGTGCCTGAAGGGCTTACTTTTATTTGCAGTTGATAAATCCACAATTACAAGAACAACATCAACAATTATAAGAACAATACCAAAAATCCTGCAAGAAACAAAAAGCAAAACAGGAAATTAAACTGGTCACATTCCATTCCCCTCAGCAAGGCCTGGCAAAGCACATTAATATCAGGGCACAGTAATATCTCCCCCCCTCCCCCGTCCACACCCTCTGTAGTGTACACATTTCTCCCAGCACACTATTCACCTTGCTCCTCCCTCTTTCTGCTCCCCTTCCGGTTTACATTTCACTCCTCTTATCCAGCACCATGTTACCTCCTTTTCACCTCCATCCTTTGTCACTCCAGCCTTTGGCCCATCACCCTCTTCCCCCTCCTAATCGGTATCCACCCATCACTTGTCAGGTTTTGTCACTATTCCAGCTTTCCTCACCCCCCCCTACACCCATCAGTATTTTCCCCCGGGTGCCAGTATCTGCTGCTTCTCATGTCTGGAATAAAACTGATGATCTAGAATACAGGGAACTGTCACCGGACACCAAGTTCTCCGTATGACTGGATGCAATTTATTTTAAAAGGCTCGCCGTTAAATCATTGAAGATGTTACACGGTATTCTAATACATTTGCCAGAGAATCGGTTAAAGAGAAAGGCCCCAGGAGCCAAATGTAAATACACAAAACCTCCCTTGAACCAAATGCTCAACTATCTGGATATCTGAATGGTCAATTTTGGTTTATTGAAATTCAACAGTAATACAATGTACAAGCCCCAGGGAAGGAAGCATACTCAAGGGGGCTGTCCCACTGCAGCAACCTAATTGACGAGTTTAGAAGAGTTTGAAAAAAAATGTCATGTTGAAGACCTCCTTCAACTATGTTGAACACAAGCTTTGACTAACTCATGGAAAAATTGGACACCGAATAGTGGAGAGTGAAGACAACCTCCTTTGATCTTCTTCGACTATGATGAAGACTATCTACGACTACCTTCGATTACCTACAACTAACATGCCGACCTACTAGGACTAAACCTACAGGTAAAAAAATGTATCGATTTTTCCATTACTCGCGAGCATTTTTCAACATGTTGAAAAATACGCCGCGACCCAGCTGAGACCTCGAGTACACGGGGACTACTCTCCAACATGAAGGAGAGTTACAAAGACCTCCTACGACCTCGTGTTGACCATGCTGCGAGTACGAGTCGAGGGCAAACTCGCCAGAACTCGCAGATTAGGTCTCCCAAGTGGGACAGCCCCTTTCCACACAAACGATGCTAGATGGCCGTTTGGGAGGGGCATAGTCATACAGCATGGAAACAGGCCCTTCGGCCCAGCTCGTCCATGCCAACCAAGATGTCCCAACTACACTAGTCCCTCATGCGGCCCATATCTCTCCGAACCTTTCCTATTCATGTCGGACATGTTTCCCTCATTTACTCGTTTCCTGCAAACGGTTTGATCACAACTTCTGTTCATTTGCTTCTCGTTGCAAATTTGGAAGCTGAGTTCCCCACTGATGGGTCATGCATTCAGTACTCAGCTGCCAAGCGAGGCCGGGATACCACCGACTTGAACATGGTCATTGATCCTACAGAAATATTTTACACTGCCCAAGAGGCAAGTGGGGTCAGTAGACCATTTCTGTACAATTATTAATCGGGGGTTGTATGGTGGTACTCGACTGGACTGTGTGTGAGAAAATAATCCATTGACTATACTCTTCATTGCAGGCTGCAGAGTTTGTCACTCGAGGGCTGTGTGTAATATTGCATACAACCAAAATTAATACTGTCTACATGAACACCCCTAAGGGCACAGTAAAGCCCCGTCCCACGATGCGAGTTCACGCAAGAGCTCTCCAGAGTATTAAAAAAAAATATCCAAACTCATGGTACCTCATCACGAGTACTGTTGGAAATTTTTCACACTGGTGAAAAAAGTCACGAGTTTCCGCGTTTCCCCGAGTACATGCCGTTAGCGTTACGAGCCGCTACGAGACATCCACGAGCTCCGGTGTAGCCGCTACGTACATTCTACGTACTTGCCACAAGTTTGATTTTTTTTTTTTTTTTTTTTTTTTTTTTAATAAATAAATTCGGGAGAGCTCTTGGGTAAATTCGCATCGTGGGACAGGCCCTTTAGGAAATAGCGTTTTGCATACCAGGTGAACATACTTGGGAGTGCTACAAATTTGGGCTGGGACATTAAAGGCTGATTAGCAGAATTAAGTAGTCACCACTAACCAGGTTCCTAAATGCTAAGCAAAAAATAAAGTGCTGGAGGAACTCAGCATGTCAGGCTGGATCTGTGGAGTGAATGGACGGATGACGTTTCAGGTCAGGACCGTTCTTCAGAATCAATAAACCCTGTTGGGGTTTCACCATCATCTGCCCACTGTCTCGCCAATGCAGAGTGGTCTGTCCTCAGCAGAGTCATTGCCTCTGCGCCACTGCACCCACACATCGCGTTCCAAGCCCTGCACGATCGATCTCTTCTTCCATCACCTTTGCACCCATTTCTCCAGCAAAGAGTCCAATACCTGCCCATTGACAACCACCAACCCCCCCATTCCCTACACAGATGCTACTTGACTTGCTGAGCTCCTCCAGCACTTTGTTTTGCACGAGATTCCAAGCATCTGCAGAACATTGCGTCTCCCTTATAGAAAATCAAGAGGCTGCAGAATAAATATCAAACCACCAATGGAACCATAGCCACTTTAGTCTGTCCTTCACCAGTATCACTGCATGTGGTTCCTGGAGACACTGGTCTTGGTAAAAGCCAGTGACAACACTCAAAAAGGGATTTTTTTTCCTCAACGGTACAGATTGCCAACTCAATACCAGCTTATCACATCAACAAAGAAATGTCCATTTAAACATAGATCAGCCTAGTCAGTCACCAGTCAGCAAACACCAGAATAGATGAATAGAATGTATTCCCCAATCATCAGGCACCACAATTTGAGAGTATCATAGAACTGTAAAGCAAAGAAACAGGCCATTTGGCCCACCTTGTCCATGCCCACCAAGTTAGCATGCTAGGCTAGTCTCATTTGCCTGCACTTGGCCCACATCCCTCTAAACCCTTCCTATCCATATATCTGTCCAAATGTCTTTTAAAAGTCGTAGTTGAATCCATCCTATAGCTTCTTCTGGCACCTGGTTCCATATATGGACTATATCCACAGAGTGAAAAAGTGAACTGTAATATTAGTTTACACTGGATTCATGAACTTTGTTATAAAAATACTCATAGCTTCATTAAAAAATGTTAAATTAATCCAAATAATATTTAAAACAAAAAAATTAACATCCAAATACAAAATACTTTTGATACGAATTGAATGCTTCAACTATTGGCTATTTTTTTAATAGATTCAACGGAAGTGAAAACCTTGCAGATGCTGGAAATCCAACATAAAAGCAGAATATGACAAAGTGCTGGAGTACTTCAGTGGGTTCGGCAGCATCTTTGGAGAACATGGACAGGTGACATTAGGGGATTCCCCCCTCTCCCCCTCTACAGTCAGTATGAAGAAGGATCCCAAACAAAAAAGTCACCTATCCATGTTCTCCAGAGATGCTGCCTGACCCGCTGAGTTAAGGGCCTGTCCCACTTGGCCGTCATTTGCGCCTCATATGTAAAATAGGTCGACGCGTTGTGACACGGGTAGCGCGGGACGGGCGCATGGAGGAATGTGGAGTTGCGCGCAGTATTGCGCCGCAGGATTTCGTGCTGTATGAAATCCTCGCGCGCCATCATCTGCGTGACATATCGCGTACGCACGGTGACGCATCGGGTATCGCGTGGTGACGCATGGTTATGTCACCGTGCGCGCTACAGGGATTCCAATGACGTCACATGCACCAGATGACATGATGATGCGTCATTTGCGCGTGATGTCGCACGCAACGACGCGCCGACCTATTTTACATATGACGAGTAAATGAGGCACAAATCACAGCCAAGTGGGACAGGCCCTTTACTCCTGCACTGTCTTTTTTTTTGTAAGCCAGCATTTGCAGATACTTGAATCTGGAAACAGAATAAGCTGGAAATACACAGTAGGTCAAGCCACACCTGTGGGAAGAGAAACAAAGTTATTCTCAGGTGGAAGATGCAGCCCGACTCAAGTATTTCCATCATCGTTTTATTCTATTGATTCAAGTCAACTTTAAAAATGCTCTAAAACCTCAGAACCTTTAAAGAAGGGTCCATGTATTATTCACTTCAATGCATTTCTCGAAAGCAATTGTGCGGGATGAATGGTTGACTTACCGAAACCAGAATGACATCACGTAAGGTGCAATCATTTTCTTGACCTGACTGCAACAGAGCACAATTAAAACATTGCATCACACACTAATCTAGTCAAAAACATGCATCAACATCAGCCAAGTTATCAACCATTTGCAAATCCGTACTCTCAAATCGTCCCGATTCACCGTTTGGGATCAGGTGCTGGTACAAAGCCAGCATTTACCGCCCCCCTTCATAGCCCCCCTGGTGGTGGTGGTGGTGGTATTGGGGGACATGTTAGGCCGCTGAAGATTTACCACAGAGCGGATCTGAAGACCAAATTGTGACAGATTTCCTCCCCTGACAAATACTGGTGCTTTGTGATAATCAGGTAGGCATGATCATCATTACTTAAACTTCATTATTCTTCCCCATGTTACCAACACTTAACTTCCACAGTTACCATAGTGGGACTCGAACTTTGCCAATTAGATAGTTGGCCTTGGTATCAGAAAGACCCGGGTCTGGGAAATTAACTGCAGCAGCTCCATCATACGAGGTTCCAGCAAGAACCAAACCTAAAACACTCACACGCCCATTAAATAGATAGCTGATCTAAAGATAGATCACTTTCGTTTGACCCACCTCAATGCACACCCTGGACTTGTTCCTCTGTAGCTGTAACACTATATTCAGCACTCTGACATTGTCTGCTTGCACTACCTTTTCTACTGTATGGCTCGATTGTACTTGTATACAGCATGATCGGACTGGATAGCATGCAGACAAAAGGTTTTCACTGTATCTCAGTGTACGAGACAATAAACCAACAGCAATAATTTGGGCAGTTTCAGTTTACCACAGGTACGATATCAGATTCAGGATTTCCCCAGAGAACGTTATTAGAAGCCATAAATACAGGAGATAGTTGCAATAATCGAGACAAGGCAAGCACATTTGAGGGTCAGAGTCTACACAAGCATAAATTTACAATCACACAACTCACCCCAAAAAGAAATTAGTTGTTGAATCAAGGGATCAATTTAACTTCTGATAACCAACTAATAGGGCACTCTAATTTGATACACAGCCTATAACTGTGAAAAAAACCTTAACGATACAGTCTTCAGTCTGAAGAAGGATCTCGATCCAAAATGTCACATATTCCTTTTCTCCAGAGATGCTGTTAGACCTATTGAGTTACTCCAGCTTTTTATGTCCATCTTCAGTGTAAACCAGCATCTGCAGTTCCTTCCTCCATAGTTGCTGGACTCAAGGGCCTTAGCTACAGGGAGAGGTTGGGCAGGCTGGGATTTGATTCCCTAGAGCACAGGAGATGTGGGATGATATTACAGAGGTGCACAAAGTCACGAGTGGAATAGCTATTTTTAGAGATACAGCGTAGAAAGAGGCCCTTCGGCCCATCGAGTCCGTGCCGATCAGCAATCACCCATACATGTTCTATCCTATGCACTAGGGACAATTAACCTACAAGTCATTAGAGTGATGGAGGAAAGCAGAGGAAACATACGTGGTCACAGAAAGAACGTGCAAACTCCCAACAGACAGCACAAACCGGGTCTCTGGATTGATAGGGTGAATGCACAGAGCCTTACCTTGGGATAGGGAAATCAAGAATTAGAGGACACAAGTTATTTGTAGGAACTTGAAGGGCAACCTTTTATGGAATAACCTGCCATATAGGAGGTAGTTGAGGCAGGAACTATAACATATAAAAGGATAGAATAGGCAAGGCCGAGAGGGATATGGACCAAATGTAGACAAATGGGACTATTTTAGATGGTCAGCATAGATGGGTTGGGACAGAAGGCTTGTTTCTGTGCAGTACGACCATCTCTATATAACTAAAAGTCTTCATCTTGTTTGTGCCCACGATGTGTCAATCTGGTTTTCCGATCTTCTTCCAAACGCTAGGCCAAAGCCTTCCCATTTTCACACATCCAACTCGCATCTTTCCTGTCGTGGCGATAAACATCTTCCCGTCGCATTCCCATCTACATTTCCGAAGTTATTAATCCTTTAAATCAATAAAAACAGCCCCAAAAACTCACCCATTTCGGGGCAAAAATCCGAGTGACGTCACAATGCACTCTCAAGGTAGGACGGGACACTCCGGAAGGGAGGGGCACTCCAGCGTTCGTTGGTGAACGAGGAGTGGCGGCGGCTGCCAGGGGGCCGACTGCCGCCCAGTACCTGGTGGGGAGGATGGTGCTGCGGGCCAAGACTGGGGACTGGGTCTGAACTGGAGCCGAGCCTGGTGCTGGAGTGAGGGCCGAGCCCGGGCCTTGGGATGGGGCCCGTGACCCGGGCAGAGAAAGAAAAGCCCTGCTGGAACCGAGCCCGAGCCCGAGGTCAGAGTTGAGCCCAGAGATGAAGTCGGGGCCTGCACTATAGCCCCTATTCGAGCTGACGGCTGGAGTCTACAGCCAGGGCCCAGCCGGGCCGAGTACGAGAACCAGGCCGAGTTCCAGGCCCTGGCGCTGCTCTACGACCTGGGTAGGTGCTGGGGCAGGGAATGGGAGCTAGGGGAGGAGGATGAGGGAAATGAGGAGGGAGATGGGGTGGGGAGTCGGGTGGAGGAGGGAGATGGGATGGGGAGTGGGGAAAGGTCCTGGGAAGGCAAGGAGGGAGATGAAGAGGGGGGGGGGAAGAATTGAGGGAGGGGAGGGGGTAGGGAGGGTAGTTGCCACGTCTACACTTCCTCTCACCCCCTCCCTCTCTATATACCCTCACTCCTCCCCTCTCCACCCCTCCAACTCATCCCCCTCCCCTCTCGGGATTGAAGAGGGAGGGTGAAGAGGAGGAGGGAGTGCTGGGGGATGATGAGAAATGAGCCACGCCTGCGCAGTTGGGAGCTATGCGTGAGTGGTTGAGTGGCTTGCGTTGGGGGAACAGGTGAATGGTGGAATCTTACGTTGGGGTAACTGCACTGGGTTTAGTAACCCACTAAGAATTGCAGTTTATGCAACACTAACATTCTCCTCACACGGGTATAACAGGGCACAGATCCTCCCAATCCACCGAATACACAGAATGACCAGATGTACAAGGATCAGCACTGGTGCGAGAGTGCAGCCTCTTATTTAGAACAGCCGTGCATCACAGATCGCGGTTGTTCAGCACTGTTTAAAATACACCCTCATTCTGTTGACATAATAAGCAGACAATTTCTCACCACAGTCACGTGTTGGTTGACCCAAAGCTGACAACTTTATTGCATGCAATCTCTTCTACTGCCACAATTTGTTAGTGAAATAAATTCCATCCTACAATATTCATTGAAATGAACCCCAAGGAAAACTATTCGGAGAGGGAATTTGGGATGACAAGAAGAAAAATAAATGCACTACAAGGCATGAAAAGACAAAGTGCTGGTGTAATTCAGCAAGTCAAGCAGCAACTCTGGAGGACATGGACAGCTGACGTTTCAGATCTTGACCATTCTTCAGACCCACCAAGTTACTCCAGCACTTTTTTTTTGTATCTGCAGTTTCTTAGATGTCCTTAAACTTACCCAAACAAATGAATTATTTTATTACATGCATTTATCACTAATCAAAAAACTCACCCTTTAAACCACAAACTATCAAATATAATATACACCAATACAATTTTTTGAATAATAAGATATTTTTTTAAAATACAAAAATGTTTGGGTCGTGCTCCCAGATCATGAGAGATGAATCAAGAATTGCAAACATTTTCCAAATGGTTACATGAAAAAAAAAATACATCAACTTCAATCTAGAAAATATATGGATCTCAAAGACGAGTTGAAGCGGGGGAAACATAGAAACATAGAAACTAGGTGCAGGAGTAGGCCATTCGGCCCTTCGAGCCTGCACCGCCATTCAATATGATCATGGCTGATCATCCAACTCAGTATCCCGTACCTGCCTTCTCTCCATACCCTCTGATCCCCTTAGCCACAAGGGCCACATCTAACTCCCTCTTAAATATAGCCAATGAACTGGCCTCAACTACCCTCTGTGGCAGAGAGTTCCAGAGATTCACCACTCTGTGTGAAAAAAGTTCTTCTCATCTCGGTTTTAAAGGATTTCCCCCTTATCCTTAAGCTGTGACCCCTTGTCCTGGACTTCCCCAACATCGGGAACAATCTTCCTGCATCTAGCCTGTCCAACCCCTTAAGAATTTTGTAAGTTTCTATCAGATCCCCTCTCAATCTCCTAAATTCTAGAGAGTATAAACCAAGTCTATCCAGTCTTTCTTCATAAGACAGTCCTGACATCCCAGGAATCAGTCTGGTGAACCTTCTCTGCACTCCCTCTATGGCAATAATGACCTTCCTCAGATTTGGAGACCAAAACTGTACCCAATACTCCAGGTGTGGTCTCACCAAGACCCTGTACAACTGCAGTAGAACCTCCCTGCTCCTATACTCAAATCCTTTTGCTATGAAAGCCAACATACCATTCGCTTTCTTTACTGCCTGCTGCGCCTGCATGCCTACCTTCAATGACTGGTGTACCATGACACCCAGGTCTCGCTGCATCTCCCCCTTTCCCAATCGGCCACCATTTAGATAATAGTCTGCTTTCCCGTTTTTGCCATGCATGGAATGCATGGAATGATGGGTCCCACAATGAGGCCAAGTGTCCACTAATGGTCAGTTTAGCTTTGCTAAGCACACTTTGAGCAAGAACATTGCTGCAAGGAATTTACCCAACTGGGCAAACTTCTTGCAGCAGTGGCCTACATGATCTCCCAGTTACTAAACACCAACTCCATACAGACCTTTCAGTCCTGGGCCTCCTCCACTGTCAGAGTGAGGCCCAATGCAAATTGGAGGGACAGCACCTCGTATTTTGCATGGGCAGCTTACAACCCAGCAATTTCTCCAACTTCAAGTGACTCTCTCTCTCTCCATCCCTCTTCCACCCTAGTTCTCCTCATAGTTTCACTGTGTCCCCCCCGATTAATTGTACCATTTGTATGCCTTATTGTCACCTTCCCCTCAGCAAATAATAAACCATTGTATATTTCCTAGACCATCGTCTGCTTTGATTTGTCATTTTCACATCTTGCCCTTCCATACCTCTAGTCTCCCTCTCCCTCAGTCTGAAAAAGGGTCTCAACCCAAAAATGTCACCCATTCCTTCTCTCCAGAGATGCTGCCTCCACAGTTACTCCAGCATTTTGTGTCCGAGGGATCTTCCGGTATTCCGTAGCAAAATGAAGACTCAATGCTGCTAGAACACGTTGGAAAAGGTGCTGAAGAGATTCACCAAGATTTTAGCTGGGCTTGACTAATAGGGAGAGGTTAGATAGGGTACAAGGTTGGAAGCCCAACAGCCGACCTTATGGAGGTGTACATGTTCATGAGGGGCATGGATAAAGTGAATGCTCAGTCTTTTTCCCCCAGGGCAGAGGATTCTAAAACTAGAGGGCAACAGGCTTAAGGCACGATGGGAGAGATTTAAGAGGGGACCTCAGTGACAACATTTTCCAGAGGCTAGTCCGTATTTGAAATGAGCTGCCAGAGGAGTGGATACAATTACAGCGTGGACAGATATTTGGATAGGAATGGTTTATTATAGGTTTTGGATGATTTTAATAATGGTTTTGGCTAGGAATGGATACAGACCAAATAGTATCGGCGAAATAGGCATGGACAGGTTGGGGTGGAGGCAGTTTCTGCACTGTACAACTCAATGACCCTACAAATGGCATCAGCTGTCGGCCAAATTAACCAAAGATAGAATGATTATCTAAAAGATGCTGGCAGGTATCATCATGGTCACTTTCAGCCAAGTACACACTGCCCAGGACTAGGGGCAATTGCTTTGTACCTGAACCAGGTAACCAACTGGTAGTTGGCAAGATAGCAACATGCCTTGCAGATTTTGATATTGGAAATTAAGCAATAAATTCATTAAAAAAAGCTCTTGCTATACTGTCCAACAAAAAAAACCCTTGATAAAAAGTGGTCACATCTGCATTGTTCACTTAGGTTGGAATTTCCAACTACCTTACAACATATGCTCCCTTCTTGTGATCTCAAAAAGTTTGCATCTTCCTTTCTTAACAAACGTAGGGGGTCTGGTTACTCCAATACTAACTTATAGAGTAGCCCATTGCTACTCTATAAATTGGTACTGCTACTCTATAAATTGGTACTGCTACAGTTTAGTAATACAGTGTGGAAACAGGCCCCGTGGTCCACAGAGTCCACGCCAACCACCAATCACCCACACACTAGTTCCGTGTTATCCCACTTTTGCGTCCGACACACCAGCGGCAATTTAACCATATAACAATTACAGCACGGAAACAGGCCATCTCGGCCCTACAAGTCCATGCCTAACAACTTTTTTCCCCTTAGTCCCACCTGCCTGCACTCATACCATAACATAGAAACATAGAAATTAGGTGCAGGAGTAGGCCATTCGGCCCTTCGAGCCTGCACCGCCATTCAATATGATCATGGCTGATCATCCAACTCAGTATCCCGTACCTGCCTTCTCTCCATACCCCCTGATCCCTTTAGCCACAAGGGCCACATCTAACTCCCTCTTAAATATAGCCAATGAACTGGCCTCAACTACCCTCTGTGGCAGAGAGTTCCAGAGATTCACCACTCTGTGTGAAAAAAGTTCTCCTCATCTCGGTTTTTAAAGGATTTCCCCCTTATCCTTAAGCTGTGACCCCTTGTCCTGGACTTCCCCAACATCGGGAACAATCTTCCTGCATCTAGCCTGTCCAACCCCTTAAGAATTTTGTAAGTTTCTATAAGATCCCCTCTCAATCTCCTAAATTCTAGAGAGTATAAACCAAGTCTATCCAGTCTTTCTTCATAAGACAGTCCTGACATCCCAGGAATCAGTCTGGTGAACCGTCTCTGCACTCCCTCTATGGCAATAATGTCCTTCCTCAGATTTGGAGACCAAAACTGTAACCAATACTCCAGGTGTGGTCTCACCAAGACCCTGTACAACTGCAGTAGAACCTCCCTGCTCCTATACTCAAATCCTTTTGCAATGAAAGCTAACATACCATCGCTTTCTTTACTGCCTGCTGCACCTGCATGCCTACCTTCAATGACTGGTGTACCATGACACCCAGGTCTCGCTGCATCTCCCCCTTTCCCAATCGGCCACCATAACCCTCCATTCCCTTCTCATCCATATGCCTATCCAATTTATTTTTAAATGATACCAATGAACCTGCCTCCACCACTTCCACTGGAAGCTCATTCCACACCGCTACCACTCTCTGAGTAAAGACGTTCCCCCTCATATTACCCCTAAACTTCTGTCCCTTAATTCTGAAGTCATGTCCTCTTGTTTGAATCTTCCCTACTCTCAAAGGGAAAAGCTTGTCCACATCAACTCTGTCTATCCCTCTCATCATTTTAAAGACCTCTATCAAGTCCCCCCTTAACCTTCTGCACTCCAGAGAATAAAGACCTAACTTATTCAACCTATCTCTGTAACTTAGTTGTTGAAACCCAGGCAGCATTCTAGTAAATCTCCTCTGTACTCTCTCTATTTTGGTGACATCCTTCCTATAATTGGGCGTCAAAATTGTACACCGTACTCCAGATTTGGTCTCACCAATGCCTTGTACAATTTTAACATTACATCCCAGCTTCTATACTTACAGAGGCCAATTAACCGGTACGTCTTTGGAACGTGGCTAGGCAACCACAGCACCTGGAGAAAACCCATGCAGTCACTGGGAGAACAAACAAATTCCTTGCAGACGACATCCGTAGCCAGGATTGAACCCAGGTCATGGTGCTGAGAGGTAGCAACTCTACTACTGCATCATAGTGCATGTATTGCATATTTCCACAACATGAATGTAATTGATAAATTAGGGAACAGTATCTGAATAAAATTGGTCTTAACAAGATTGGCAGGAAAAAAAGCTGTCTTAGAATAAAAAAAGTTGAGGAAAACAAATGTTTACATACAACCTCCTGCAGTAATCAGATACCATAGTCTCCGAAGAACACCGCAGCTTGTTTCACAAGTTATTGAAGTTGACTGGTACTCGCTTCCATTGATATTGTATAGTGGTGCTCCATTAAACAATGCAATATACAGCCCTTAGTATTTTTAGCTTGTAGTAACAAAAGCAAACAGAGCTGTTAAAATACCTTCATTTTTGAAATCCCCTTGGTGAGAAACAAACATTTTGTTATTGACAACTCTCTAGCCTCTAACCCCCTTCCCTCACTGCCATCAATTATTTTTAGAACAAAGTTTTCTACAAAAAAGTTTCTTAGGAACGCAACCACTGTGTTACAGCAGGACAGCCTGCACTCTACTTCACGGAAGGGCGGGGCAGTGGCACAGCGGTAGAGCTGCTGCCTTACAGCACCAGAGACTCAGGTTGAATCCCGACCTCGGGTGCTGCCTGTACAGAGTTTGAACGTTCTCCCCGTGATCTTGTGAGTTTTTTCCGGTTTCCTCCCACACTCCAAAGATGTGCAGGTTTGTAGGTTAATTGGCTTCTGTAAAATTGAAAATCGTCCCTAGCGTATGGGATAACGCTAGTGCAGGGGGCGATAGCTGTTTGGCAAGGGTTAGGTGGGCAGAAGGGTCTGTTGCCACACTGTATTTCCAAGTCTAAATATAATGGAGCAAGTAGTCTCTGAATATTTCTAATTCAGAGTCTGGTGCATTATTGCTATCTGTGGGCTCAAAGTTACTGGTTGATGGTGGGAAAGTGGAGAGAGCTTCAGTCAGAACAGCCACGATGCAAGTGAATGGTAAACCATGCCTGAGGGACCAAGCAGCCTCCTTCTCCTAAAGCTTGTGTTCATTTGGATGCACAACTAGCCATTGGTCTCTCTGCAAGTTATTCAAGTTCAAGTTCACATTTATTGCCACAAGGTAGAGTGGAATTTGATTTTACCATGCAGCCACACAATCAGAAAGAGCACAATATAGAATACAACATGGACATCCACCACAATGGAATCAACATTCTTCACTGTGGTGGAAGGCAATAACGTTCATTCAGTCCTCCTTTGTTCACCCGTGGCTGGGGCCATGAACCCTCCGCAGTCGCCACTATGGACGGCCCGATGTACAGGCCCTCGTGCCGGGATGATTGAAACTGACGTCAGGAAGAACGGACCCTCCACGGCTTGGAGGTGCCAAATCGTCCACTTCCTACCGGAGACCGTGGCTTCACGATGTTATAGGCCGCAGGTCGGAGTTCTTCGCCAGAGATCCCCGATGAGGGATCCCAGGCACAAGTCTGGGATGGAAAGCCTACGCCGCACCCGCTGCTGAAGCTCTGGGTTTGATTCCAGGAGAGGCCACACCAATCTAAGCTGTTTGGCCGATAGGGAGGGCAAAAATGTTGCATTCCACCGAGGTAATTGACTTAAAAAGGTTCCCCGCCCCCATCAATAAAACACACTTTTAGACATACTAAAAACAACAAAAAGTTGAAAAGTCAAAAAGTTGAACCAATATAGTTGTTGATATTCATTTTGGGTCCCAATAGACTGGATGCCGGACATTGACTGGAATATGGAGGATTGAACAGCACAACACAGGAACGGCCCTTCAACTCAATGTCTGTGCAGACCATGATGCCACGTTAACTAACACCATGTGTCTGCAGGTTACACAAAAAAAGCTGGAGAAACTCAGCGGGTGCAGCAGCATCTATGGAGCGAAGGAAATAGGCAACGTTTCGGGCCGAAACCCTTCTTCAGACTGATCGGGGGCGGGTGGGGACAAGAAAGGGAAAAGGAGGAGGAGCCCGAAGGCTGGGGGATGGGAGGAGACAGCAGGGGGGCTGAGGGAGGGGAGGAGACAGCAAGGACTAACAAAATTGGGAGAATTCGATGTTCATGCCCCCGGGGTGCAGACAACCATGTGTCTGCACCTCACCCTATGCCTATGGGGCACGTTTGTTTTTGAACACAGAGTTGTGGGTCCCTCCATATCCATGTGCCTATTTAAAAGTCTCTTAAACACCACTATTGTATCTGCTACCACCAGCCCATTCCAAGCACCCACCATGTAAACAACTTGTACCGTACATCTCATTTAAACTTTGCCTCTCACATTAAAGCTATGCCTCTAGTATTTGAGATTCCTACCCTGGGGCAAACAGTTCTTTCCCATGCTTCTCATCATTTTATATATTCCATCAGATCTCCCCTCATACTCCAAGGATCCAGAGAAAACAATCCAAGTTTCCCAACCTCTAGTAAGAATTCAAGTCTGAAGAAGGATCGCGATCCAAAACATTGAGTTACTCCAGCACTTTATGTCCTTTTGTCCAAACTCTCCTTGTAGCCACTTCTCCCTAACCCATCATTCTGGTAAACCTCTTCTGCACCTTCTCCAAAGCCTTTACATCCTTCCTGCAATGGGGCGACCAGAACTGCATGCAATATTCCAAATTATGCAACCTAACCACGTTTATACAAATCGGCTTCATGACTTCCTAACTTTTAAACTAAATGTCCCGACTCAAGACAAGCATGCTGTACATCTTCTTTACCAATCTGTCACTTTCAGAGACCTAGTGACTTGCATCCTGAGATTCCTCTGTGAATTAATGCTCCCAAGGGTCTTACCATTAACTGTATGCTTTGAACAAGTGCGAGGTGCTGCATTTTGAGAGGTTCAATGCATGGAGAAAAATTAAACATAATCTGCCATTTCTCTGCCCATGCCAGCAATTTGCATGTTTACTAATCACCCCATGTAAATCTTCATCTAAATCATTAACATGCCAGTGGTCCCAGAACTGATCTTTGTAGAACCCCATAGATCACAGACCTCCAATTAGAGGAACATCACCACCCGATCACATTTTGCACCTTGCCAATCTTCTCGCAACAATTCACAACATGCAAATCCTTTTGAATGAAACCTTGGGTGAGTTCATCTTTGTCTTTTGCCCAACCATCTGCCTATCAACCCCCCCCCCCCCCCCCCCCCCCCCCCTGGCCTATGTTCACCTTTGACCTGCAAAGCTTTGGCCTCTCTCCCCCTGCCATCAGTCTGAAAATATTCCCATCCAAAGCATCAAACATAGAAACTAGGTGCAGGAGTAGGCCATTCGGCCCTTCGAGCCTGCACCGCCATTCAATATGATCATGGCTGATCATCCAACTCAGTATCCCGTACCTGCCTTCTCTCCATACCCCCTGATCCCTTGGCCACAAGGGCCACATCTAACTCCCTCTTAAATATAGCCAATGAACTGGCCTCAACTACCCTCTGTGGCAGAGAGTTCCAGAGATTCACCACTCTCCGTGTGAAAAAAGTTCTCCTCATCTCGGTTTTAAAGGATTTCCCCCTTATCCTTAAGCTGTGACCCCTTGTCTTGGACTTCCCCAACATCGGGAACAATCTTCCTGCATCTAGCCTGTCCAACCCCTTAAGAATTTTGTAAGTTTCTATAAGATCCCCTCTTAACCTCCTAAATTCTAGAGAGTACAAACCAAGTCTATCCAGTCTTTCTTCATAAGACAGTCCTGACATCCCAGGAATCAGTCTGGTGAACCGTCTCTGCACTCCCTCTATGGCAAAGTTCTCTAGAGACGCTGCATGATCTGTTGAGTTACACCAGCACTTTGTGTCTTTCCCAGGTAAACCATAATTTTCAGTTCCTTGTGTCTACCCTTTGTCTTCCATGACCAGGCCAATTTTGAATCCACAATACCAAGTCACAGTGGATCCTATGCATCTTATTCTTATGAATTAAGAAAGTAAGAATTTCATTGTTCTATCTGGGACACATGATCGCTGGCTGCAACATCCTGAAACCACGGTCTACGGAGATTCTAGTCGCCGGTGCAAAGTGGACTTTCCATCGTGGAGCCGGGTGATCCCTTGCCGGGGATCACCAGAGAAGAGTTCCGACTGCAGGCCTGCGGCTACATCATCGTGAAGCCACGGTCTCCGGTAGGAAGCGGCCAATTCGGGATCACCAAGCCGTGGAGTGTCCGTCCATCCCAACGTCGGAGTTTCGATCATCCCGAGATAGGGCCTTTACATCGGGCTATCCTCAGCGGCGACTGCGGAGGGTTCATGGCCCCGACCACAGGTGAACAAAGGAGGAAGATCGACTGAATGTTATTGCCTTCCACCACATTGAAGAATGTCGATTCCACTGTGATGAATGTTCATTGTGCTCATTGTGCTGCTTGTTGCAACAGTCCTTGGTTGTAATATGAATAATATGAACTTGAACATGACAATAAAACACTCTCGACTCTCGGATCTGCCTACCTTGTGAAATGCCTTCTGAGAGCCCATGTAGACAACATCCACTGCCCCATTCTCGTCATCTCCGTCACCCCTTCAAAAACACTGTTCATGACATGACCCGCCCCACACAAAGCCACACCAATCTGAAATAAGCACATCTCCAAATACAAGCAAATCCCATCCTTACAAATTCACTTCAAATATATCAAGCAACGGCAACGTTGACTACGGAGCAATTAACCTGCCAAGTGGCACATCTTTGTGATACTTCAAACTAGAAAGGTGGTGTTAAGCTGGAAAGAGTCTTGCCAGGGCTCGAGGGCCTAAGCTATTGGGAGAGGTTGAGCAGGCTAAGATTTAATTCCCTGGATCACAGGAGGTCAAGGGGTGATTTTATAGAGGTGCATGTCATGATGGGAATATAGAAACATAGAAATTAGGTGCAGGAGTAGGCCATTCGGCCCTTCGAGCCTGCACCGCCATTCAATACGATCATGGCTGATCATCCAACTCAGTATCCCGTACCTGCCTTCTCTCCATACCCCCTGATCCCCTTAGCCACAAGGGCCACATCTAACTCCCTCTTAAATATAGCCAATGAACTGGCCTCAACTACCCTCTGTGGCAGAGAGTTCCAGAGATTCACCACTCTCTGTGTGAAAAAAGTTCTTCTCATCTCGGTTTTAATTATTTCCCCCTTATCCTTAAGCTGTGACCCCTTGTCCTGGACTAACATCGGAAACAATCTTCCTGCCATCTAGCCTGTCCAACCCCTTAAGATTTTTGTAAGTTTCTATAAGATCCCCTCTCAATCTTAAATTCTAGAGAGTATAAACCAAGTCTATCCAGTCTTTCTTCATAAGACGGTCCTGACATCCCAGGAATCAGTCTGGTGAACCGTCTCTGCACTCCCTCTATGGCAATAATGTCCTTCCTCAGATTTGGAGACCAAAACTGTATGCAATACTCCAGGTGTGGTCTCACCAAGACCCTGTACAACTGCTGTAGAACCTCCCTGCTCCTATACTCAAATCCTTTTGCAATGAAAGCTAACATACCATTCGCGGAATAGATAGGGTGCACGCTTTCTACCCCCCCCCCAATGCAGGGGAAAAATCAGGAACATAAATCAAGGACAAGTTTAAGACCAGGGGAAAGATTTAATGGAAACCCACGGGACAATTTAATCACACAGATAGTGATGGGTATATGGAACGAGCTTCCAGAGAGGGCATTTGGATGGATACATGGATAGGAAAGGTTTGGAGGGATATAGGCCAAATGGGACCTGATTAGATGGGGCATCTTGGTCAGAATGAACGAGTTGGGCCACAGGACCCATTCCCGTGCTTTAAGACTCCAACAAAGTTCTTTGGATGAATTCCTGTGATGCTAAGATTAAAGCACAAGGAGAGATTGGGTCTGTATTCTCTGAAGGCTAGACGGATAAAGGTTGGCTTTATTATTGTCAAGTGTACCGAGATAGAGTGAGAAGCTTTGTTTTGCATGCTATCCAATCAGATCAGATAATACTACACATAAACACAATCAAGCCAAACTCAAGTACAACAGGTAGAGCAAAGGGGAAGATACAGAGTGCAGAATATAGTTCTCAGCATTGTAGCGCATCAGTTCCACAGACAAAGTCCAACGTCCACAAAGATTCAAGAGAGTTTATTGTCATGTGTCCCAGATAGGACAATGAAATTCCTGCTTTGCTTCAGCACAACAGAACATAGTAGGCATGAATACAGAACAGATCAGTGTGTCCATATACCATGATATAAATATATATACACACACACATGAATAAATAAACAGATAAAGTGCAAATAAACAGATAATGGGCTATTAATGTTCAGAGTTTTGTTTGAGTTGAGTTTAATAGCCCGATGGCTGTAGGGAAGTAGCTAGTCCTGAACCTGGATGTTGCAGTCTTCAGGCTCCTGTACCTTCTACCTGAATGGTAGAGGTGAATTGGACAAAACCCTAGCTTATGGAAGGATCAGTCAGAAGCCTGATGAAAGAGGGGAAGAAGCTGTTCCCCGAGTCTGGTGTTCTTCCAGATTGAATCGGGAAGAAGGAGGAATGACCGGGGGGGGTGTCACATCTCACTGGGCTCAGGTTTGGAAGCCATCAGCCCTACAATCTTCACTAGTTTAACATGACCTGTAATATTGACAGATGATGCTGCTTCACAGCTCGAGGCCATCCAGCATTTCCAGCTTTGTTACCCGTTCCAGCACCTGCAGTTTTTCCAACTCACTACCATAGATGGGTTGGAGGCAATAGCATGAATCTTTAAGGAGAGAGGTCAATTTTCTTAATGCTGACACAAAGGTATAGGGAAGTATGGAAGATGTTGAAGAAAGAGACTAGACTTGATCACATTGAAAGGTGGAACATGCCCTAAAGTGTGTACTCCGGCTACAATTTACTACATTTCTATGAAGTTTGTCATGCAGCAAGGAACCAGGTCCTTCAGCCCAACACGTCCATGCTAACCAAGATGCTCCATCTAAGCCCATCTCATTTGCTTGTGTTTGGCCCACATCCCTCTAACCCTTTCCCATTCAACAACCTGTCCAAATGCCTTTTAAATAATTTTGTACCCGCCTTAACAACCTCGTCTGGCACATTCCATTTCCTTCCTGAAGGGCCAAGACAACCCCAATACAGGGGACACAGTTGCTGCCCCACAGCACCAGAGACTCAGGTTCAATCCCAACCTCTGATGCTGTCTGTGTGGAGTTTGCATGTCCTCTGTGACCACATCGTCTGGGTTTCCTCCCACATCCCAAAGTCGAACGGGGTTTGTAGGTCAATTGGCCTCTGTAAATTTCTCCCAGTTTGTGGGGAGTGGATGAGAAAGTGGGATAACAGAACTAGTGCGAACAGGCGTGGACTCAGTGGGCCAAAGGGCCTGTTACTGTGCTGCATCTCCAAGCTCAACTCGGCAAACTTGCAGCATTGAAAATCCAACCCAAAGCGTTTGGTTCACAGCTCAGGCTGCCCCAGGCAAGGAGAGCGGGGACTTCTGTAACTCGGGTGAGATCCAAGACTTGGCAAGTAGACGCAAGTGAAGCAAAACCAAGGACTGTTGCAACAAGCAGCACAATCAACTCCTCGTTCAGTGCAGAGAAAAGTCCCACCATCACACTGTTTGGTGAACTAAGTAACAAAAAACTTAAGTCAGCACCAGAGACGAGGCGACACTTGTGCACTGCCCAGGTGAGGTCCACGATATGATTTTACCGGGTTGGGTGCAAAACAAAGCATTTCACTGCACCTAGGCACATGTGATAATGAAGTATCATTGAATTGAACATTCATCTACCAGAGCACCTTAACTGGAGGACAGAATAAAACACAGCTGACGGGAATGCAGGCGATACTGCGGATGTGGGAGAAAGTGGAAACCTGCATTACAGGTAGAGTCTCAGAGCTGCACAGCAGAGAGACAGACCCTTCAATCCTCCTATTTTCCTGCATTTAGCCCATATCCTTCTATCTAAACCCTTCCCATCCATATATATCCAAATGTCTTTCAAAAGGTGTACATGTATCTGCTTCAATAGCTTCCTCTGGCAGCTCATTCAAGATTCTGACTACCCTCAGTGTGAAAAAGTTGCCCAAAGTCCCCCTTATATCTCTCCCCTCCAAGACTATGCCCTCTAATTTTAGAATCCTCGACCCGAGGAAAAACCACAGATTGTTCACTTTATCCATGCCCCTCATGATATTTTACACCTCAATAAAGTCACCCTTCAGCCTCCTACGCTCCAAAGAAATAGTCCCAGCACGAATAAAGGCCCTTCGGCCCACCTTGTCGAGGCCAACCAAGATCACATACTGGGCTAGTCCCATTTGCCTGCATGCGGCCTACATCCCTCCAGAGCCTTCCCATCCATATATGTCTGTCCAAATGTCTTTAGAACCGCCAGCTTTTTAAATCCTCCACAGGATAACAGCGATCCCATGGCACCAAGTTTGATTAGAAGCTGCGGTGGCTGCCTTCAGCAATTGTTTAATGTTTGTCCACCAACGAATGGAACCAAACAGAAAACACAATAGATGTACAAGCTGCGAACATTGGCACTCCACAGAACACAAGTCGACAACAAATAATTGGTTGCAAATGTCCCAAGATCGTTAAACAAATACATGATTTTTTAATTTTTTTAAACAAAAAATTTAATTAGCTGTCCATGGATTTGGCTTTGTCTACCGACTATGGTTTTGGCCATGGATCAACACAAAGCTAGAGTTAACACGAAATAATTGTTCAGTGGTAAAATACACCAAGACCGACCCGTGACTAACTAAACCAAACCCAGCCCTTTGACAATTTTAATCAAGTTCTTTGATTTAGAATCAGAGTCGTACAGCACAGAAATAGGCCCTTCGCCCCAACTCGTCCATGCTGACCAAGATGCCCCACTTTCCCTCGTTTGGCCCATATCCCTCCAAATCCATGTACCTGCCTGAACTACTTCCGGCAACTCTTCCATGCACCCACCACCCTCATGTGAAAAAGGTTGCCTCTGAGGTTCCAATTAAATCTTTTCCCTTTCACCTTAAATCAATGTCCTCTGGTCCTTGATTCCCCTACTCTAGGTAGAAGACTCTCTCTGTGCATTCACCATATCCATTTCCCCTCATGATTTTATACACCTCTATAAGATCACCCCTCAGCCTCCAAGGAATTTACTAACTAACTACACGACTTCCAGCCAAAACAAACTACCACGAGAAGCAGCCCGTGATCTACATCAAAACTGCACAAAATCTTCTGTCATTTGTCGGAGTTTTAACAATTATAGATGCTGATAAAAGCGCAGCTAATAGCAAAACAATCAAAATAAAGTGCTCTTAAATCCACCAAAATGCTGTACAACGTCACCAATCACAGTCCGTAGCACTTTGAGGAAATTGTACAAAGACACAAAAATATTCCAAGCAATTCCTCAAAGCATGCATCTTAAATTGGCCGTAACGCAACCCAAATACAAACACTTAAACAATATTAAGCCATGATCAACTCATTCTTTACACATAATTCTCAGCCAGCCACTATGATTTATCAATCCATTCTCCTTACACATTAGGAACCTTTGCTTGCTTTATAGCACGAATGCCCAGGGATTTTTTAGGTTTAAGTTTATTATTGTCAAGCGTACTGAAATACAGCAAAGAGCAGTGTCTTGCATGCTATCCATACCGATCAGATATGACATACATTAACAAGTCAAACTCAAACACAATAGATCTACACTAGTTTTCATCACCATTAAGAAGCTGAAAGGGTCTTAAGAAGGGTCCCAACCAAGAACCCCATCTGTCCATTTCCTTCCACCGATGCAGCCTGACCTGCCGCATTCTTCCAGCAGTGTTTTTTTGTTTATTTTCAGCCGACTCCATTCACTTAACTCTCACCACCAGAGCTTTGAGAAGCTTTGCAATAGCCGAAGAACAGAAACACAAGGACCGCGTTTTTCATTTCGGATCGACAATTCACACTTACTTGTACCAGGTGTCCGGACCAACGCATTCCATTTTCCCATCATCTATTTGTACTTTGGTTTCCATGTCATCACTGAAACTGCGGAAAGATAAGAATCAGCAAAGCAAGACCATTGTTCCTGTCATTCTATATGGCCATCAATATTTGAACACTACAGCATACGCAAAGGTATGTGGCCTGGGTAACATTCGAGATCGGAAATGCCACTTGTGCTACAAGTTCACACTATCTTTGGACACACACACACATTACATTTTGGATTTTAAGCTTGCAAACAAGTTGGGTTTTAATTTTTGCTTACAATGGAACGTTATGAGCAATTAAGCTTCAATATGAACATCACTAATGCACTTCAAAAAAAAACTTTAAAACAATTAATCACAAATATATTTAACAGAATACTTTTCAAACCTTGTTCAATAAGTATTAATAGGACTGCAGGTGATCAATTTTTCTTCACTTATACTTGTGTCACTGCTAGAATTGTAGACAGATGGCCAGTGGTTTTTTTGGAGACAAAAAGGTACTGGTACGCATATCGCTCCTTGGTGTTGATGGTGGCTCTTGGTGCTATATATACTGCTTAAACGTTGAAGGGTCTAACTGTCTAATTTAAGTAATACATTTTTTAAGCTTCAGCATTCTCCTCATAATATTAAAAATTCTAAAATTTTGCAGAGGTGCCCGCACACCGTGCAGGAACGTATGGTCACCAAGAAAGCACTGACGTTAGTTAAATGGCAAACACAATACTCTCAATGTGAACACTTTCAATACACTAAAGACAATCTATACTGAACGCTACAGCAATGCATCAGAGCTCAATGTCTTATACACATCACAACAAAGGATTTGAATTACAATCTCACCTTTTAAGTTTCTTGGTTGCGATAGAGTGCTTTAATCATTCAAGTCAAGTCATCAAATTAAGCAAGACAAGGTGTACAATAAACAGAGAGGGTTGGACTTCGTTTGGGGAAAAACACTAAACAGGTGGCTTTTGTTGTTCGTAAAAACTGGGCCACTTGTCCAGCACTGAACGACAGGAGAGGTTGAACTAACTGCTCCGTCTCGGTCCCAGTGCACAGGTAACAAGCTCCTCAACAAGCAACAACTTCCCACAGTCACTTCAAGCCTTCAGCTGAGGAAGTGCAACCAAGGCAAACTTTTCTACAATTTCCAAACTCACTCACAATCGAGAGAAAAAACAGACTGAATGGCTTCCACAACAATTCAAGAGACACATTTTTTTAATGACAGGAGAGACACTCAAAGTGATGGAGTAGCAGCATCTCTTTCGGAAAAGGATGGGTGATGTTTCCTGGTTGGGACCCTTTAGACATGAAATGTCACCCATTCTTTTTCTTCAGAGATGCTACTTAACCCAGTGAGTTACTCCAGCAGTTTATATCCATCGTTGGGTTAATCCAGCATCTGCAGTTCTTTGTTATTGGGTTCATAATAAAGTTGAACTACATGCCCCTTTTTAGTCACCCCCCCCCCCACACATATAATCAGCCTGAAGAAGTGTCCCAATCTAAAACGTCACATAGAAACATAGAAATTAGGTGCAGGAGTAGGCCATTCGGCCCTTCGAGCCTGCACCGCCATTCAATATGATCATGGCTGATCATCCAACTCAGTATCCCGTACCTGCCTTCTCTCCATACCCTCTGATCCCCTTAGCCACAAGGGCCACATCCAACGTCCTCTTAAATTTAGCCAATGAACTGGCCTCGACTACCCTCTGCGGCAGAGAGTTCCAGAGATTCACCACTCTCTGTGCGAAAAAGGTTCTTCTCATCTCGGTTTTAAAGGATTTCCCCCTTATCCTTAAGCTGTGACCCCTTGTCCTGGACTTCCCCAACATCGAGAGCAATCTTCCTGCATCTAGCCTGTCCAACCCCTTAAGAATTTTGTAAGTTTCTATAAGATCCCCTCTCAATCTCCTAAATTCTAGAGAGTATAAACCAAGTCTATCCAGTCTTTCTTCATAAGACAGTCCTGACATCCCAGGAATCAGTCTGGTGAACCTTCTCTGCACTCCCTCTATGGCAATAATGTCCTTCCTCAGATTTGGAGACCAAAACTGTACGCAATACTCCAGGTGTGGTCTCACCAAGACCCTGTACAACTGCAGTAGAACCTCCCTGCCCCTATACTCAAATCCTTTCGCTATGAAAGCTAACATACCATTCGCTTTCTTCACTGCCTGCTGCACCTGCATGCCTACTTTCAATGACTGGTGTACCATGACACCCAGGTCTCGCTGCATCTCCCCTTTTCCTAGTCGGCCACCATTTAGATAATAGTCTGCTTTCCATGTTACCCAGAGGTGCTGCCTGACCCACTGAGTTACTCCAGCACTGTGTGTCCTTTATAGACTCCACAGATTAGATGCCACTTCAACTGGTTCAATAGGATACATTTCAGATCAAGACACAGAAAGCAACAGGATTGCCAAAACAAGACAACTGTTATCTTGTTGGAAGATTTACAAGGATGTTGCCAGGTTTAGGTTTAGAGGAGAGGTTTTTAGGGATATGGGCCAAATGTAGGGAAAATAGACCATGGGGAAACTTCGATGGGACTCCTTGGTTGGCAAGGACAAGTTGTGCTTAAGGAGTCGTTTCCCTGTTGACCAAGTTAAACTGGTGGTCCAAAGCACAACTTGTGCCATATAGAGTCTCAAACCATCATCATCATGAAGTTAAGAGAAAAATGCTGAAGAAACGCAGCGGGTGAGGCAGCATCTATGGAGCGAAGGAAATAGGCAACGTTTCGGGTCGAAACTCTTCTTCAGACTGAAGGAGGGGTTTGGGTCGAAACCCTTCCGCATCATGAAGTTGCTATCTTAATCAGTGTTATGTTCATAAGTTCATGAGTGATAGGAGCAGAATTAAGCCATTGGGCACAACAAGCCTTCTGTGCTATTCAATCATGGCTGATCCATCTTTCCCTCTTAACCGCATTCGCCTGCCTTCTTCCCACAACCTCTGACACCCGTACTAATCAAGAATCTATCTACCTCTGCCTTAAAAGTATCCACTGATGTCTGCCACAGCCTTCTGTGGCAATGAATTTCACAGATTCAACACCATCTGATGAACGAAACTCCTCCTCATCTCCTTCCTAAAGTTCTGAGGCTATGAACTCCGATCCTAGACTCTTCCCACTAGTGGGCACATCCTCTCCACATCCACTCTATCCAGGCCTTGGAAGTAAATATTTTAGCCACGAGCTGGTGAGCGATTACGAGTCATGCCGAGGACTTGCTAAATGTTTCATGGTGGGAACCGTCATGGAGACAAGGAACTGCAGGTGCTGGAATCTTGAGCCAAACACTGTGCTGGAGGAACATAGAACAGTACAGCACAGGAACAGGCCCTTCGGCCCACATTGTTTGTGCTGAACACGACACCATGGTAAACCGATCTCATCTGTCTGCACATGATCCTTATCCCTCTATTCCCTGCATTTCCATGTGCCTATTTAAAACTTCAAACACCACCACTGTATCTGCCTCCACCACCCCTGGCAATACGTTCCAGGCACCCATAACTGTGTGTAAAAAAAACAAAAAAAACTCACACATTTCCTTTAAAGTCTCCCGTCAACCTCCATCATTCAGCAAAAACAGGAAAGCAGACTATTATCTAAATGGTGGCCGATTGGGAAAGGGGGAGATGCAGCGAGACCTGGGTGTCATAGTACACCAGTCATTGAAGGTAGGCATGCAGGTGCAGCAGGCAGTAAAGAAAGCGAATGGTATGTTAGCTTTCATTGCAAAAGGATTTGAGTATAGGAGCAGAGAGGTTCTACTGCAGTTGTACAGGGTCTTGGTGAGACCACACCTGGAGTATTGCGTACAGTTTTGGTCTCCAATTCTGAGGAAGGACATTATTGCCATAGAGGGAGTGCAGAGACGGTTCACCAGACTGATTCCTGGGATGTCAGGACTGTCTTATGAAGAAAGACTGGATAGACTTGGTTTATACTCTCTAGAATTTAGATGATTGAGAGGGGATCTTATAGAAACTTACAAAATTCTTAAGGGGTTGGACAGGCTAGATGCAGGAAGATTGTTCCCGATGTTAGGGAAGTCCAGGACAAGGGGTCACAGCTTAAGGATAAAGGGGAAAATCCTTTAAAACCGAGATGAGAAGAACTTTTTTCACGCAGAGAGTGGTGAATCTCTTGGAACTCTCTGCCACAGAGGGTAGTTGAGGCCAGTTCATTGGCTATATTTAAGAGGGAGTTAGATGTGGCCCTTGTGGCTAAGGGGATCAGGGGGTATGGAGAGAAGGCAGGTACGGGATACTGAGTTGGATGAGCAGCCATGATCATATTGAATGGCGGTGCAGGCTCGAAGGGCCGAATGGCCTACTCCTGCACCTAATTTCTATGTTTCTATGTTTCTATTCCAGAGAAAACAATCCAATTCTGTCCAACTTCTCCCTGTAGCATTGTGGTAAGCCTCCTCGGCACCCTCATCTTTCCTGTAATGGGGGTGACCAGAACTGCACACAATACTCCAAATGTGGTCCATAGAGCTGCAGCACGACTTCCCGACTCTTACCTTCAATGTAATTGTATCAAAGGCAGGTGTACCATAAGCCTTCTTCACCACTCTATCTACTTGTGCTGCCACCTTCACTGAGCCATGAACCTGGACGCCAAGATCCCTCTGCACATCAATGCTATTAAGGGGTAGGAAGGAACTGCAGATATTGGTTTATACCAAAGATAGACAAACTGCTGGAGTAACAGGCGGCATCTGTGGAGAGAGGGAATGTGTGACGTTTTGATGCTGTTGAGGCTCTTGCCATCAACTGCATACTTTCCCCTTGCATTCAACCTCCCAATGTACAGCACCTCACACCTGCTCAGGTTAAACTCATCATCCATTTCTCCACTCATTTCTGCAGCCGTTCTAAATCCCACTGTATCTTCTGACAGCATTCCTCACTGTCCGCAACTCCTCCAATTTCGGTGTTGGGAGAAAACTTGCGCACCAACCTATTGACATCCAGGTTATACATTTTGGCCTCCAGCCAAAATATCTCCCTTCCACCATAACCCTCTGTCTTCTGAGGAATTCAGTGGGCCAGGCAGCTTCTGTGAAGGGAATGTCTCCAATCAAAACATCATCTGGCCATTCCACCCACAGATGCTGCCCGTCTTGTTGAGTTTTTTTTTAAGTCATGCTTCTTTCATGCAAAAAAAAAAAAAAAGTACTAAAGAATCTCCTCACCCAAATTCCATCTCAAATCCTGGGTTGTATCGAGCAGTCGACATGTCAGAGTCACCGAGGCCCAGCATGTTATTTTCGCAATCCACACCCTGGTCAGAAGAACAAGAGGTGTTAGGAGATTTACATGCAGAAATGGACAGAGAAAGTGAAAGGGTTATTAAGAGTTATCCTAGGTGGTCTTGGAGGGGAGGATGCTCATCAAACTGCAGAGCATCCTGGACAATACAGCTCACCCCCTCCATGACACTGGTCAACCCGAGGAGTAGCTTCAGCAACAGACTGGTTCCATCAAGATGCAGGACAGAACGCCACAGGAGATCCTTTTTCCCCTGTGGCTATCAAACTGTACAACTCCGCCCCCTTCTGCCGTGGGGGTAGACTGAGACCGACCCCCCTCCCCCCCCACTCTCCCGCCCCTCCCCAAAATCTTTGCACATCCCCAATCCTTTCCACTCGTCATTTTAATTTCATATTTCATGTATTTTGTGTTTTTATGACAAATCAATTTCCCTCCTGGGATAAATAAAGTTCCATCGTATCGTAACAGATCAGAATGAATATGTATCGCATAAATTAATTGGACTCCTTCACACCCTGGGCAAGAAATGTCCTTCTTCTTGCGCATGGCGTGCACAGCCTAAAGTTGTAGGACAACTTGTTCTATTTAATCTTATTTGATTGTGCACGCCAGGTTGATTGCATTCGTCGAAACAGGGCGGACCACGTGAAGGTTGCAATCTTCCACCCCAAGAAATGTCCTATGAATCTTGTACAATTATCTGCCAAAAGTGAAAACCAGGGTTTTACGTTCAATTTTCTCACACCCAGAGTCTCATTGTTCATCAATGATTCACTTAGCCCATAGATGGTCATGGATATGGTGTCCATCTCCAACTATTTAATTGTATACATTTTAATAAAGTCTATATCCAAAGCATCAACATGGGATCATAACAATTCAACATCGCAAGGAGCTCCAGCCAGTTTTACCAGATTATCTCCATCAATAACATCCTTATTAGAAAGCAGTTTCATGTGTGGTTGTAATGTTTAGTGGAAATTTTGCTCCAGTAACAAGCTCCTCTAACAGAGCGACAGGTCTGTCCGTAGACAAAAGGAACTGCAGGTGTTGGATTACAAAAACAAGACAAAATGCTCAGTAACTCAGCAGGTCAGGCAGTATAGAACCATAGAAAATAGGTGCAGGAGGAGGCCATTCGGACCTTCGAGCCAGCACCGCCATTCATTGTGATCATGGTTGATCGTCCCCAATCAAAAACCCGTGCCTGCCTTCTCCCCAAATCCCTCGACTCCACTAGCCCCCAGAGCTCTATCTAACTCTCTCTTAAATCCACCCAGCGACTTGGCCTCCACTGCCCTCTGTGGCAGGGAATTCCACAAATTCACAACTCTCTGGGTGAAAACGTTTTTTCTCACCTCAGTCTTAATTGACCTCCCCTTTATTCGAAGACTGTGGCCCCTGGTTCTGGACTTGCCCAACATTGGGAACATTTTTCCTGCATCTAGCTTGTCCAGTCCTTTTATAATTTTATATGTTTCTATAAGATCCCCCTCATCCTTCTAAACTCCAGTGAATACAAGCCTAGTCTTTTCAATCTGTGGAACAGCATCCCCCTTCCCATCAGAACTGACCCCTCCATCGACTCCTTTAAGTCACGACTAAAATCTTATCTATACTCCCAAGCCTTTCCTGACGTCCACTGAGCGAGGGCTATATGTATGTAGTTTGTTTGTTTATACTATTCTTATAACAAATGTAAAGCAATTTGGCCAACGAGAGTTGGGTTTTTTTTTTAAATGTGCTATATAAATAAATGTGACTGGACTTGACAATCTTTCCTCATATGACAGTATCTCTGAAGAACATGGACATCAGTCTGAATAAGTGTCCAGATCCAAAATGTTACCTATCCATGTTGTCCAGAGATGCTGCCCAACCCGCTGAGTTACTCCAGCACTCCGTCTTGTTTTTTGAAAGACAGGTCTGTTTTTCAGCATCTGCAGTCAGAGCAGTACAGCATGGAAACAGGCCCTTCAGCCTATCCTGTCCATGCCAGCTATGTTAGCATATTGGGCTAGACCCATTGGAGTGTCAAATCTGAATAGTGAAATAAAATGTATGAGCACAACATAATTGTACTGCCATCATATTGCTATGCTATAAATGATCATCCTGACTATTTTGAGGTTAAGGGCATTATTGTCACATGTACAGAGATATAGTGAAACATTTTATTTTGCACACTATCCCATCATAGTCATACAGTGTGGAAACTGGTTCTTCAGCCCAACTTGCCCACACCAACCAATATGCCCCATCTACACTAGTTCCACCTGCCTGCGCTTGGCCGATACCCCTCTAAACCTAACCCATCCTATCAAATCAGATACTATACATTAATACAATCAAGTCAAACTCAAATACAAAGTGTAGAACAAAGGGGAAGATACAGAGTGCAGGATATAGTTCTCAGCATTGTAGCGCATCAGTTCCACAGACAAAGTCCAATGTCCACAATGGGGTAGAGGTGAATCGGACAGTACCCCAGCTTATGGAAGGACCGGTGGTGCACACTTTCAATCTTCTGTACGTACTGCCGGACAGGAGCAGGAAGAAGGAATGACCGGGGTGGGACAAGTCTTTGATTATGTTGTCAGCTTCCTCATGGGAGCACGAGCTACAATTGGAGCCAATCGGTAGAGTCTAGTCTGTGCGATGGACTGGGCTACATCTACAACCCTTGTAGTCTTGGGCAGAGCTATTCCCAAAGCAAGATGCAATGCAACCAGACAGTATATTTGATAGTGAATTTGTAGAAGAAAAGTCTAAAGGGCCTGTCCCACTGTACGAAGTAATTCAAGATTTCTCCCGAGTTTTCCCCCCCCCCGATTCAAACTCGGAGCATGTCCGTAGCGGGTCCGTAGGAGTTTGTGGATGTCTCGTAGCGGCTCGTACAAGTAACGGTAGGTACTCGGGAAATCCGGTAAACTCGTTACATTTTTTCAACACTGTGAAAAATGTCCACGAGTAAAAAAATACTTGTGATGAAAAAAAGTGTTACTTTTTACTCGTACGAGCCGCTACGAGACATCCACAAACTCCTATGGACATTCTCCGAGTTCGAATTAGGCGGAAAACTTGGGAGAACTCTCGAATTAACTCGTACATTGGGACAGGCCCTTTACTATTCGGACGAAGATCTGCAAGTAAGGAGTCCTGCGATGACAGCAACATTTTCTTTTTAAAAATTGTCAAATTTACCATTTCTCAATATTTCAGCCAAATACCCCTGCAAGCCGCTCACAAGCTGGCCATGGGCGCACACATTTAAACAGGAACTTGAAAGCCTAGCTCCAACATTCATGGAAGAAAGAATACCCATACACATCGTAGAAATTAACAGCTGGAAACCATTAGCTGCAGTGAACAAAAATGCGAAGAATTTTCAGAGTCTTACCCCAATTTTTAAGTGTTTTCAGCAAATTTCTGCCAGCATCTTAATCAGGAATATCAACATCCCAGAACCGAATGAATCTGCGCCTTTAATATCGGACATGTCATTGATATTCCTCTGGGAAACTCTCCAGTTGAAACAGAGTTGGTCTTGTGACTGGTTCAGACTTTCAAGAGGTGAAAGGGTGGGAATGAAATCCCTTATTGGACACTTTCTCCGAAGAACTGCCGATGCAGCAGATTTTCCAAAGTGTCGAATGTCAAACAATTCCTCAGTCACGATCACCCCGCACAAGGGCTTCCTTTCCTTTCATTGGGGGTGGGGGTAGGGGCTGGATGCTAGATGGCGAGAGGGAGAGCTGTGATCTATTGTGCTTGACTGTACACTGTTCAGCTCCTTTATCGATACATTAACGACAGCCACTTTTATGATGTTTTTGTTTATCCGATTACTTACATAAAACGCTTCAGACCTTACCCGGACTTTTACTGAAATGCCAGACTGCTGCTCACCCAGATTGACAAGCACAGTTTCACAGAGAAGCAGCTGCAAGAGGTTTTAAAAAGCCCGTTACATCAGTAACCCTAGCTTGACAGTTACAACTTCAACAAGCCAGGCAGGCAGACGCAAAGCTAACGACACCAATCTGCATTACAGGATGTAGAACGAGGCACTGTAATGATGAGGAAGTTTACCAGAAGTTCGGCTTGAGATTAAGGGGAATGCTGACGAAATGAACATTCCATGTTCAACCCTCACCAATTTCACATTCATTCCTTTGGGAAAGCTGCCTTGTCAAAAATCAGGATTAATCATCAGCCCTCCATCAGCATAGTTTTCTTGTACAAGCCCAGTAATGCACAAATCTTGCACGACTGAAAAATCCCAACACCCCAATGTAAATATCTATTAAAATGAATTGTAAAATGTGTTAGTAATGGCGACTTTACAAACATATTTGGCCCACGTCCCACTCCAGAGGCATTTGTAAAGTTGTAATTCTATCCACTTCTATAGTTTCCTCTAACAGCTCGTTCCAGATACAATAGGTGCAGGAGTAGGCCATTCGGCCCTTCGAGCCAGCACCACTGTGATCATGGCTGATCATCCACATTCAGAACCCCGTTCCTGCCTTCTCCCCATATTCCCTGACTCTGCTATTTTTTAACTTAATCTACCTCTCTCTTGAAAGCATCCAGATAATTGGCCTCCGCTGCCTTCCGAGGCAGAGAATTCCACAGATTCACAACTATCTGGGTGAAAACGTTTTTCCTCATCTCCGTTCTAAATGGTCTACCCTTTATATGGGCGAACCTCTGACCAAAAAAGTTGCCCCCCCCCCCCTCAAGGTCTCTTTCAAATCTCTCCCGTCACCATAAGTCTATGCCCTCTAGTTTTAGAATCCTCTACCCTGGGAAAAAGACCCTCATGATCTTGTACACCTCAATAAGGTCACCCCTCAGCCTCTTACACTACAAAGACAAATGTCCATTGAGTTTGTCGAGCTGAACCTTTAATACCATATCACAAAATGGATAGAAAGAGTTTAGAGTGCAAAGAGTCAAATGGGACTAGCCCAGTATGCCACCTTGGTCAGCAGGGACAAGATGGGCCAAAGGGCCTGTGTCTGCTGTACGGCACCATGAATTTCATTGCAAAAAATGCATACCTTATGACTTTTGAAACTGGAGCTTCACGACAAAATAAGGAAGATAACAAAAATAGGTTTTAAAATGGTTGCCAACATCATACTTTACATTCCATTACCAGTCATAGAGTCTTACAGCAGGTATCAAGGGTTATAGGGAGATGGCAGGAGAATGAGGTTGAGAGGGAAAGATAGATCAGCCATGATTGAATGACAGAGTAGACTTGATGGGCCAAATGGCCTAATTCTGCTCCTATCACTTTATGAACATTAAACAGGCCCTTGGGCCCAACTTGCCCACACCAACCCACATGCCCCATCTACACTAACCCCACCTGTCTGCTGTCAGCCCATATCCCTCTAAACCAATCCTTGACGTATTCAAGAGAGAGTGAAGGGGCTGTCCCACTTGGGCAACCTAATTGGCGAGTTTAGAAGAGTTTGAAAAAATGTCATGTTGAAGTCCTCCTCGACTATGTAGAAGACCTCCTTCAACCTCCTTCGAATATGTTGAAGACTAGCTTCAACTAGCTATGACGAACTTTGGGAAAATTGGACACCGAATAGTGGAGAGTGAAGACGACCTCCTTTCGACTATGATGAAGACTATCTACGACTACCTTCGACTACCCTCGATTACCTATGACTAACATTTCGACCAACTACGACTAAACCTACGAGTAAAAAAGTATCGATTTTTTCCATGGCGACCTTTTTTTACTAGCGGGCATTTTTCAGCGTGTGGAAAAATACGCCGCAACCTAGCTGAGGCCTCGAGTACGCGGGGACTACTCTTGAGCATGAAGGAGAGTTACAAAGACATCCTACTACCTCATGTCGACCATGCTGCGAGTACGAGTCGAGGACAAACTTGCGGATTAGGTCGCCCAAGTGGGACAGCCCCTTTAGATTTAGCTCTTAGGGCTAACGGAATCAAGGGATATGGGGGGAAAGCAAGAACGGGGTACTGATTTTGGATGATCATATTGAATGGCAGTGCTGGCTTGAAGGGCCGAATGGCCTACTCCAGCACTTATTTTCTATGTTTCTATCCATATATCTAAATGTTTCTTAAACATTGCAATAGCACCAGCCTCAACTACCTCCTCCAGCAGCTCGACCCATGTACCCACCAGCATTTGTGTGTATTGTAATTCAATAATACTTCAAAACCTTGAGGTTAAATACAAGTGCACCAAGCAGACACTGCGGATATCACTCACAAAAATATGCAATTGATTCAACTCTGCTGCTGAATGTGTAAATAGAGTGTACAAAACCCCAGCAAGTGCTGGCAGAATTCAGCGGGACAGGCAGCATCTGTGGAGGGAATCGGCAGACATTTCAGGTGAAGACCCTTCCCCAGACCATACATCACTTTTGTCTGATACTAATGAAACCTACAAATTTAATGGAGTTTGCACATTCTCCCTGCGACCACGAGCGTTTCCTCCGGGTGCTCCGGTTTCCTCCCACATCCCAAAGACGTGCGGGTTTGTAGGTTAACTGGCCCTCTGCAAATTGCTCCTAGTGTGCAGGTGCGGATGAGAAAGTGGGATAACATAGAACTAGTGTAAACAGGTGATCAATGATCAGTGTGGATTCAGTGGGACAAAGGACCCATTTCCATTCTGTATCTCGAAGCAGAACATTATAAACCGAGGCCACAGCTAACAATAACCCGTCTCCTTTATCATTACATACTTTGCATATCTTTCATTCATTTGTTCTATATCACCATCCATATCTCTGGTTTTCATTTCCCCTGACTCTCAGTCTGAATTAGATTAGATTTGTTTATTGTCATTCAGACCTTTCGGTCTGAACGAAATTCTGTTTCCCTGCAGTCATACATATAATTAAAAAAATGACAAAAACACACAATCAACACAAATTTAACATCCACCACAGTGAGTTCACCAAACACCTCCTCACTGTGGTGGAAGGCAAAGGAAGAAGGGTCTCGACCTAAAACACCACCTACTCCTTTTCTCCAGAGATGCTGTCTGACCCACTGAGTTGCTCCAGCTTTGTGTCTATCTAGAACAGTGGTTCCCAACGTGGGGCGTACGCCCCACAGGGGGGCATACCACCTAATGTTTTTATCTTCTTTTTTTTTTTAGTTTTTTTAGTAATTTCTTGCTCAGAACTTTAACTGTCTTGTTTATTTCATTTTTCTTTTTCATGGATGCCATGTTCTTTTGAAGCTTGTTTAAAAAAAAGTTATTGGCGTTTTAAGCTTCTTCAGCTGAAACGGAGTTCACTTTTTAAATAAGAATTATATATCACCACATGGGGGGGGGGGGGGGGGGGGGGGGGGGGGGGCATCAGGATTTTAGAGGTGATTAGGTGGGGCATGGCCAAAAAAAAAAGTTGTGAACCGCTGATCTAGAAGGTTAAACCAGCATCTGCAGTTCCTTGTGCAGGAAGGATGTATTTTTTTCCTCTTGAGTTGAGATGATAGGCACAAAATACTGGATTAACTCAGCGGGACAGGCAGGATAGAAGGAATGGTTAACGTTTCAGGTCGAGACCCTTCTGCAGACTTTCTTCCTACTCATAATCAAGATATCTCTGCTGAATTTGCAGCTGAGATTCTCAATTGGAAGAGATTTACTCCACCCCCATAACTAACTATTGTTTAGATACATAGAGTGAGTAGAGAAATATATAGTAATCATACACCAAGTAATGCTGTTGGGTAAAATCTGCCTCCTCCCACGAGTGTAGACAGCACCAATTCAAAATATTTCATTGAGCACCTGATACCAATTGGGGAAATGACAGTGAAAGAAAATGAAACCTTTGCCTTTCTGTGTAATCTACAATTTATAAAAGCCCACGCATCACAGTTAAGGTCCCTCATGACCAGAACTCTAACGCGGAGTTTTGTTTTTAAAGCTCAATTGGAAATTATCCCCCAAAAATGCAGCGGGTGCAAATAAAGGGGCTAGAGGACAAAGAGGAATCCCCACGCCAGGCGTCCAGAGAGAGGGTGAGAGAGAGATGCTTGCCTTCCAGCGAGCCCACCACATCTTCAGCCTGCCAACACTGGCTGTCCGTTCAATCTCCATCTTGCCCACTATCTGCATTGGCCGCGCCCCGTCCATCATGCCGACAACCTCCACCTCCTCTAGTGGCCGAGCCGCCTCTTTATCTGGGCTGTGGGAGGGGGGCGCGGTCAGTTGTCCGGCGATACCGGACTCCTCCCCCCGACTCCGGACAGCGGCCAGTCGCGGCTCAGTGGGACAGATGAACTAGAATGTCTCTGTGTGCAGGACGGAACTGCAGATGCTGGTTTACACCCACCCATAGACACAAAATGCTAGAGTAACTCAGTAGGACGGGCAGCATCTGTGGAGAGAAGGAATGGGTGACGCTTCAGGTCGAGACCCTTCTTCAGACTGAGAGTCAGGGGAGAGGGAGACTAGGGATATGGATGGGTAATATGTGAAAGCACAGATAAACATAGAAAGATAGAAAATAGGTGCAGGAGTAGGCCATTCAGCCCTTCGAGCCCGCACCGCCATTCAATATGATCACGGCTGATCATCCAACTCAGTATCCTGTACCTGCCTTCTCTCCATACCCCCTGATCCCTTTAGCCACAAGGGCCACATCTAACTCCCTCTTAAATATAGCCAATGAACTGGCCTCAACTACCTTCTGTGGCAGAGAATTCCAGAGATTCACCACTCTCTGTCAAAGGGGATGATGATCAATGAAAATGTAGAATGACAATAGGTGCAGGAGTAGGCCATTCAGCCCTTCGAGCCAGCATCACCTTTCACTGTGATCATGGCTGATCATCCACATTCAGTAGGTACACAAAAATGCTGGAGAAACTCAGCGGGTGCAGCAGCATCTATGGAGCGAAGGAAATAGGCAACGTTTCAGGCCGAAACCCTTCTTCAGACCTTCAAATCTTCCCCATTCAGTACCCCGTTCCTGCCTTCTCACCATATCCCCTGATTGTTAGCTGAGGGGAAGGTGACAACGAGGCATAGAAACAGTAAAATCTAATCAGGAGGACGTTGAAACTAGTCGGAGAACTAGGATGGGGAGGGATGGATTGCTGGGGTTACTTGAAGTTAGGGAAATCAATATTCATATCGTTGGGTTTTACCAAGTTAAATTTGCCCATTCCTTCTCCGCAGAAATGCTGCCTGTCCCACTGAGTTACTCCAGCATTTTGTGTCCAATACCAGAGATTTGTCAGCCAGTCTGCGGTATCTTTTTCAAGGTGACAGTCCAACACGTTTGGTCTCATGTGTCAGAACTTGGGTCGTTGGAAGAATAGTCTTTTCCATGTGAGAGGAATGTAAGTATGTTTTAGATTGGAAAAATGAAAACTAAACCAAAGGGTAAAATATTCTTGCCCTGTTGTGTCACAGCGCCATACAGCACGGAAGAAAGTCCTTCGGCCCAACATGGGTCTGGATCGATTGGATGTGGAATCATTTCCACACGTGGGTGAGTCTAGGACCAGAGGTCATAGCCTCAGAATAAAAGGACATTCCTTTAGGTTGGAGATGAGGAGGAATTTATTTAGTCGGAGGGTGGTGAATTTGTGGAGTTCATTGCCACAGAAGGCTGTGAAGGCCATGTCAATTAATATTTTTAAAGCAGAGATAGATAGATTCTTGATTGGTACGGGTGCCAGGGGTTATGGTTAGAAGGCAGGAGAATGGGTTAAGAGGGAGAGATAGATCAGCCATGATTGAATGGCGGAGTAGACTTGATGGGCCGAACGGCCTAATTTTGCTCTTATCACTTATGAACGTGGCCATACCGACCAAGATGCTCCCTCTAAGCAAGTCCCATTTGCCCAGGTTTGGCCCATGTCCATCTAAACCGTACCTGCCCATGTACCTGTCTAAGTGTCGGTGAGAAGATGGTTGAAAAGGAGAGAGTGAAGGATGCAGCCTCAAGACTATGGATAGTTTCAGTGAAACCTGACACATTGTAACGGCTGCAACGTTTATGTAAAAACTCCAGTCATTTCTTCAAACAAAATTTTAAGTTACAAATGTATCAATGAATAATCACAATAGGATAACATAGAACTGTTGTCATGAAAGAGAAATCCCAATGTAACTGAGTACCATAGAGTCACCAATATGTACTGCATGGAAACAGGCCCTCTGGCCCACCTTGTCCATGTTTACATACTGAGCTAGTCCCATTGTACTCCTAGTGTGGTCCAATTAACTCATACAATTATCTATGGATATAATTACATTACATAAAGGCAACACGTGCGTGTTCTCCGGTAGGCGGCGCGGCTCTGGTCAGCATTGGCCTCTGCAGGCTGTCCGCGTTTTATTATTTTTGAATGTTTTTTAAGCAGAGATAGTTATTTTTGTTGATTGTGTATGTGGGGGCCAGGGGTTATGGTTAGAAGGCAGGGGAATGGGTTAAGGGGGAGAACTTTTGATCTCTCCCTGCACTGGAGACCCGACCTTTTCTCGTCGGGTCTCAGGTGTCGTTGAGGCCGCAACGAGGAGCGGCCTCCAACGGGAAGAAGCCGGGGACTCTGGTGCCGACTCACCATTGCCGTCGCGGAGCTGGCCGATACCGAGCAAGATGGAGGGTGGAGAAGCAACTGCCTGCATTTGCCCAGCTGCTGCTGCTGCCTGCTGCTGCTGCCATCTAAAACGCTACTGCTGCTGATACCTGCTACTGCGGGTCTGCGGACGGCGGCAAAAGGAGCCCGCGGCTCCCTGGAGGGAGACCGCTTTTCTGGGCTCCTGCAATGGCGAATTCTCCCGCCCGTGTTGCGGGGTTGAAGAGCTCCTGGAGCGGGGCCTGACATCACTGCCCCGCGCGGCTGGAATGGCCGCGGGACTTTGCGAGCGCACGCCGGAGGCTCCAACATCAAGACCCGGTGTGCGACCTCGCACCACCCGGTGTGGCTTCAATGGCCGCGGGACAATTGCCATCGCCAGCTGGGGGCTTTGACTTTGACTCTGACATCAATATGGGGGGGGGGAGAGTGCATGGAGAGATAAGCCCTTTTTGGCCTTCCACACAGCTATGTCCATGTTTATACTGAGTAATTATGTTGTGTCTGTACTCTATTTGTGTGTAATGTATGGCTCATAACGGCATCGTTTGGACCTCCAGGGGTCCAAATGACAATTAAATTGACTCTTGACTCTTGAGATTTAAGTCAATTCTAGAAAAAAAGGGAAGACTTCAATGCTGGAAGGAAGAAGTACTCCTTCCTGGAGTTGAACCATCTCCATCTAAACCAGTGGTTCCCAACGGGGGGCGTACGCCCCACAGGGGGGCAATTTGATTTTTAAGGGGGGGCAATTGAGCGCGACTGAGGAGGTCTGGGTCCAAATTTTCGATTTTTATTTTTTTGGATTTTCCATCAGGTAAACATATGTAGTTTATGTTTCAGATGTTATTTTGAGTAAATAATTTGTTTTGGGTAAAAAAGGTCTTTATTGTGTAGTTATTACATAATCACCGCGCCATCGTTCTTCATGCACGTCGCACTCAACTCAATGGTATTTTGCATTGGACAGGTACCTTTACTTTATTGTACAGTGATTAAAATGATCGAAGTATTACAGAAAAAGCTTCCATTCAAATTAGTTTGTGTTGTATAACATTTCAGTTCTCTATTATATGTTTTGAAACTTTATTTGCTGTTTTCGGATGAGACAATCAACAAATATTTCAATATTCTAATATATAAATTTTCTCTCTCTTTATTACCTGTGAATACTCTTTTATGATCATATTTATCATTATTATTATTTTAATACCACCTAATGCTTTTTTCTTTTTTTAACAATTTTTTAGTAATTTCGTGCTCAGAACTTTAACTGTCTTTTGTTTATTTCATTTTTCTTTTTCATGGATGCCATGTTCTTTTGAAGCTTGTTTAAACCAAGGTATTGGCGTTTTAAGCTTCTTCAGCTGAAACGGAGTTCACTTTTTAAATGATAAGAATTATATATCACCACATGGGGGGGGGGGGGGGGGGGCATCAGGTTTTAGAGGTGATTAGGTGGGGCATCGCCAAAAAAATGGTTGGGAACCGCTGATCTAAACCTTCCGTCCCATCTTTGTTCAACTCAGCTATGAATGAGATTGGATCCTACACTTCAGTCTCAAATTCTTCAAGAACTAAGGGCAAAGCTGATTTCATCAATATGGTGATGAACATTCAAGTTCAAGATCAAGAGAGTTGATTGTCATGTGTCCCAGATAGGACAATGAAATTCTTGCTTTGCTTCAAAACATTGATGTCAAATGTGGAAACAAGGAACTGCAGATGATGGTTTACAAAAGGACACAAAGTCCTGGAGTAACTCAGCAGGTCAGGCAGCATCTTCAGAGAACATGGATAAGTGACGTTTTGGTTCAGACATATTGATATCAAGGGTATGGATTCTAAACAGTCCCTGAGGTAATTCAAACAGGATTTTGGGTATCGAGTACAAAGGCTGGGACTTTTTTTGGTGGCAAAGTTGGATCAACATGCTACAGCTGTTTAAGTCGTTGGTGAGACCACACTTGGAGCACGGTGTGCAGTTGTGGTCACCCAGCTACAGGGAGGATGTCATTAAGTTGAAAATGGTGCAGAAGAGATTCACCAGAATGGTGCTTGGGCCTGCGGGCTTGAGTTAAGGGGAGAGGGACTTCAGTTTAGTTTATTGTCACGTGTACTGAGGTACAGTGAAAAGCTATTGTTGCATGCTAACCAGTCAGCAGAAAGAAAAAAATACATTACAATTGAGGCATTTACAGTGTATAGGTACATGATAAGGGAATAATAATTCTAGCAGGAGGGTGATGGGTGCATTCAACAAGCTTGCATTGGAGGTCGCTGAGGCAGGTACTGTAACAGCATGTTGGTCAGCATGGACAAATTGGGTCGAATGGACTGTTTCCAAGCTGTATGGCACTATGACTAGTGTTTCTGATATTAGCTTCGCATCCATCTTGGCTGCGGACCAGATTATCCAGTATTAATATGAACTTAAATAACATGACAAATTTTACAATATTATGTGTGGCTTTTAGCCATTCCTTTAAAATGATTAAATGGACACCAAGCCATATTTGTTATGTATTATTCTCATAGTTACACAGTACAAGTGCAAGTGCCTTTGAAATGTTGTTGTCGTATGTGTCTCCACCACCTCCTTTGGCAGCTCGTTCCGTATCTTCATATCCACCCTATCTATTCCCCTCATGATTTTATACATCTTGATGAGACCACCCCTCATCCTGCTGCTGTCCAAAGAATAGAGACCTAGCCTGTCCAACCTCTCCCTGTATCTCAGGCCCTCGAGTCCGAACAACATCTTTGCAAATTTCCCCAGCACTCTTTCCAACCTATTCCTCAATTTATATTGTGCTTATATAATGAAGCCGTGAATCTGTAAACATAGACTTATGCAAAAGACATGAAAAGATGCCCCGCATTTCAAAATGCTACAAATTGGGAGTGGTGTAGTGTGGGGAAAGATCACAGCACGATGATGAAATAACCCACTCTGGGGACTTTAATTTGAACCATCTGAGTGCTTGCAGTGATATCAACAAGTTTGGAGCATTCCTAATCGCTCAACTCTTCAGGCACACGCAGAACCACAGGAATATCCTCTGCTATTCATTGTATTCCTCTAATTTAGGTGAGTCTTGCTAATGTTTTTCTTTCACACTGCACAACCTGTTATGATTGTCTGAAGAAGGGTCTCGACCTGCTGAGTTACTCCAGCTTTTTGTGTCTATCTTCTTGCTATGAATCAAGCGAGCTGATAAATGGTGCCAGGTGATTGAAATGCAAAGTTCTCTTTTTACTTCATTTTCCATGTCTTTCCATTTCGCTGTTTGCAGTTTTGCAAAACCCTCAGAGATTAATTTTTAGCATGTTAAGAATTCACTTAGGTAAGAAAGTCAAGGATTTCATTTTGTATGAAACTGGTTTTGCTCAATTAGCAGATGGATATAAAGTGCTGGAGTAACTCAACGGGTCAGGCAATATCTCTTGAGGAAAAGGATAGGTGACGTTTCAGGTCGGGTTTCAATCTAAGTTTACTAAATTCAGGATGTTTTTCAGATAAGTACTAAAAGGTTTCTGTTAGTTTAATACCTGCACTCGTGTGCTTTTAACTTGGTTTATTATAAAGTGACATTTCAAAATGCTTGTGAAAACTAGCCCAATAAGTTTCATGTTGAAACAAAGAACTGCAGGTGCTGGTCAATACCCAAAAAGACACAAAGTGCTGGAGTAACTCAGCGGGTCTGGCAGCATCTATGGAGAACATGGATATGTGGCGGTTTGGGACGGGACCGTTCTTCAGACTCAGAACTAAACTGACATCCTGAGAAACAGACCTTAAACGCATCTTCCACTGAGAAACATTCCACTGGAAAAAAAGACCTTTAAAACAAATAATTTGTTGCATGCCAGTCTGAAGAAGGGTCTCGACCTGAAACATCACCTGTCATCCATGTTCTCCAGAGATGCTGTCTGACCTGCTGAGTTACTCCAGCACTCCGTGTCCTTTTGGAGGTTAATGCAAAAATGGTTTTGTTTTTAATGGTCTTATTTCTCAGAGGGAGATGTTTTTAAGGTGTAAACCTCTGTGTTTCTCAGATATTCGGGAATAGTTTATTAATATCAGCTGCAAGACAGCATGCCGGTAATCCTTGCCAATGTAGCTTTTGCTCCAGTTTTGCCTAGTTTGAAACAGAACTTGCACAAATGACAAACCTGATTGTGGCAACAGGTTTATTTAACTAGAGGGTATTATCAGATGAGCTGCAGTTCTCAGCTTTTATAATTAGTGAGCCTATAGACCATTTATTGGTGGAGTTTCAATTCTCTGTTGCCAAAACATTGTCTGAAAAACAGCAAAATAAGAAACAAAAATTAAGTCCCATGTTGAGAATTGTTATCTTTTGAAATATTGGACTGCAAAAGAGTTTGTCAAATAGTTGCAAAGATTAATTTTGTCAAAATCAACTAGCTTTTGAATTGCCTTCTACAACCTTCCTGTGTCTCTTGTGCTCTGCTTATTTTAGATTTATAGATACAGCACGGAGACAGGCCCTTCGGCCCACCGAGTCCATGCTGACATTAGCACTATAGTCCACATTAGGACCAATTTACAATTTTACCAAACCTAATTAACCCACATCATTAATCGGACTTCACTTGGACTTTATCTTGTACTAAACGTTATTCCCAGTATCATGTATCTGCACACTGTAGACGGCTCGATTGTAATCATGTGTTGTCTTTCCGCTGTCTGGTTAGCACGCAACAAGAACTTTTCACTGCACCTCGGTACACATGACAATAAACTAAATCAAGCAAACCTGCCTCTCTGCAAGGAAGTCACTAGATTATGATATATTTAAATGCTATTCTTCGTTTATGAAGAGCAAAGCAATGGTGACTGGAAAACATTCAATCACAGGAATTGTGCAAGTTTTGAAACACTAATCGTTTGAACAGCTGGCCTGGCTCACTGTCCACATGTAGTAAGCTAGCTCGAGTAAAATTAAAAACAGATTTCTTTGTAGCTGCCAACTCTACTCCTAATAGATGTTTACTCTTTAATAAACCTCAAGATATTTCAGAGGACATGAGAAACTACATATGTTGTGATCTAGGGAAAAACAGAATGCTGGAGGAACTCAGTGGGTCAGACAGCATCTGTGGAGGGAATGGACATACAACGTTTCGGACCAGGAGCCTTCTTCAGACAGATGGAGTGACAGGGGGGGCGGGGGGGGGGGGGGGGGGGGGTGCTGATATAGACCCAAGAGTTCTCATATTTTGCCAGTCTGTGACCAAGTACTTCTTGTTATAGGATAGACCAAAGCAAGGAGCTTTTTTTCAGCCTTTACTAAAATGCTCAAAGGTTCTACAGTTCTACTAGTCAACAAAATGGAGAGAGTACAGAGGAGATTTACCAGAATGTTGCCTGGGTTTCAACAACTAAGTTACAGAGATAGGTTGAATAAGTTAGGTCTTTATTCTCTAGAGCGCAGATGATTAAGGGGGGACTTGATAGAGGTCTTTAAAATGATGAGAGGGATAGACAGAGTTGATGTGGACAAGCTTTTCCCTTTGAGAATAGGGAAGATTCAAACAAGAGGACATGACTTCAGAATTAAGGGACAGAAGTTTAGGGGTAATATGAGGGGGAACTTCTTTACTCAGAGAGTGGTGGCGGTGTGGAATGAGCTTCTGGTGGAAGTGGTGGAGGCAGGTTCATTGGTATCATTTAAAAATAAATTGGATAGGCATATGGATGAGAAGGGAATGGAGGGTTATGGTATGAGTGCAGGCAGGTGGGACTAAGGGAAAAAAAGTTGTTCGGCACGGACTTGTAGGGCCGAGATGGCCTGTTTCCGTAATAAGAGATGTTACTAAGTCATAATTGTACTAAGTCATAATTGTATCCACTCCAATAGCCTCTGGCAATTTATTCTAGAAACTGACTATCCTCATTAATCTAACATTGATAATTCCATAACTTAGTTCTGCTACTTTTCAAACTGAAACTCTGGTTGCAGGCTGATGTCCCTTTCCAGGGATATACGTATTTATTTAGCCCTCTAGAATGAATATTTTTAACTATCCAAAATGTCTTTTATGTGACATAGCCGCATCCGCTTCTATAGCTTCCCAGATACGGACTACCCTCTGAATGACAAGGTTGTCTGAAGGTCCCTCGTAAATCTCTCCCCTCGCACCTTAACCCTGCGCCCTTTAGTTTCAGAATCCTCTATCCTGGGAAAAAGACTGTGAGCGTTCTTCACTTTATCCGTGCCCCTCATGATCGTGTACACCTCAATGAGGTCACCCCATCAGCCTCCTACACTCCAAAGTAAAAAGTCCCAGCCTATCCAGCCTCTGCCTCTAACTCAAGCCCACAAGCCCAGGTAATATCCTGGTCAATCTCTTTTCAACGTAATGACATCCTTAATGATAGCTGGGTGACCAGAACTGCACACTGTGTGCTATCTCTTCAGAGGAAGTTTGGAGAGCATTGTCAGTCATGGTTGACATTGCCATATGGGGTGGCACAGTGGGCAGTGGTAGAGTTGATGCCTTACAGCACCAGAAACCCAGGTTCGATCCTGACTAAGGGTGCTGTCTGTGCAAGGTGTGACCGTGTGGGTTTCCTACGGGTGCTCCGGTTTCCTCCCACACTCCAAAGACGTACAGGTTTGCAGGTTGATTGGCTTCTGTAAAATTGTAAATTGTCCCTAGTGTGTAAGATAGAGCTAGTAGACTCGGTGGGCCGAAGGGCCTGTTTCAGCGCTGTATCCCTAAAGTCTAAAGTCAGTCAGTAATCCTATTATGATGCTTCAGATGATTAAAATATATTTATTTCCAGGGGGTTGCACTCGATGCCATGCTGCTACTGGCCTTTCTACTTCTCTTCAATCAAAGTTTTGCAAGTCACAGGGCTTTGGTATGTGTGTAACAGCAACATGCATTTATTTTTAAGAATGCATGTGTTTTCTCTGAAAGGTATTTTAAATTGTACATGAATTAACATAATTTAAGCATTAATAAAAGTTCTCTGGATGTGTACATTGCCACAAGCCCACGATATATTGCCAATCTTTGGTCATCCTCGAGATAGACTCGTGAGTAGAAATATAGACAACAAGAAAAGAGGAATTCTGTTTAAACTATACAAGACGTTGGTTAAATGGCGGGATATTATGTCTAATTCTGGTTATCACATCTTTGAAAAGATGGAAACATCCTAGTGAAAGTGTAAAAAGATTTACTAAATGGTTCCATGGATGATGTTTCAGCTTGCAGTGAGGAAGGGAAGAGAAGATGTATTAAAAGTGGACAGACTACTAAGCTGCTGATATGCAACTCCTGCATCCCCCTCTATCCCAGTGTAAAGGGCCTGCCCCACTTGGCCGTCATTTGCGCCTCATTTACGCGTCATATGTGAAATAGGTCGACGTGTCGTGAAGCGCGACTTCGCGCGCAAATCACCCGTCAATATGCGCCAGCACAGCCGTCGGGTGCGCGTGACGTCATTAGGCGTGCGGCAGGACGTTGACGCAAGGACGTAAGGACATTGGCGCACGGTGACGTAACCATATACGTCACCACATGATACACGTGAGACGTCGGGACGCCAGCGTACGATGCCAATGCGTCATCAGCGTGTGTACGCGATACATCACGTAGGTGGTGTGCGAGGATTTTGTTCCTGTACTAAATCCTGGAGCGCCACGCGATACCGCGCGCCACTGCATACGATTCCACGCCTCACCATGCGCACACCATGTGTCATGACGCGCCGACCAAATTTACATATAACACGTAAATGAGGCGCAAATGACTGCCAAGTGGGACAGGCCCTTAAGGTTCACAGTTGCCTCTCTAGACCAATGTCAACAATATAACAGCTGCATTCGTTACTCCTCAGATGTGCTTGACAAGTGCCACAGTTCACTACACAAACTCGCTCCAACATTTTGTGACACTTTTTGACAGGACAATGACACGTGCAAGATTGAAATCGCCAGGCTCCGCCTACAACTGCAAAACATGCAGAATCAGTTCCTGCTTGGAACTTGGCGGCTGAAGTATCTAAAGGCGGACAATCGATACTGGATAAATGAACACACCAAAACAAGAAGGAAGGAGCAAGTAGCCGACATTGATCCAAATCTGTTGATGTATCACCATGGTAAATGTCTTAATCTAAACACAAATATACACGTTACCCCACATAAATGGGCAGATAGAAAGGATGAAAGGAACATCCCACCCCAAAACGTCCTCTGTCCATTCCCTCCGCAGATGCTGCCTGACCCCCTGAGTTCCTCCAGAACTTTGTGCCCGATGAAAGGGCTTGTTTTCTCAGTGCCAACCATTACAGGGGGACTGCAGACACTGGGAACTGCAGATGCTGGAATCCTAAGCCAAAACACAAAGTGCTGGAGGAATTCAGCGTGTCTGGCAGCATCTGTGGAGAGAATGAACAAATGATGTTTAGGGTTGGGACCCTTCAGACTAATGAACTGTGGGAGAGAAAGCTGAAAAAGAGATGGGGGCAGCGTAGAGCAATGCTCTGGCAAGTGATATCAAGAACTGCAGATGCTGGTTCAAACTGAAGAAGGGTCTCGACCCAAAACATAACCCATTCCATCTCTCCAGAGATGCTGCCTGTCCCGCTGAGTTACTCCAGTATTTTGTATCTACCTTCTGGCAAGTGATAGGTGGATACAGGCGAGGGGGGTGATGGTCAGAGTGAGTGACAAAGGCTGGAGGTGCAAAGGAGACAAAAGGCTGTCAGATAAGGACAGAAGAGGAGGAGTGGAATGTAAAACTGGATGGAGGGATGTGGGTGGAAGGGGACAGGGGAGGGGGAGGGAAAAAGTGGGGGATAAATGGGAAATACGGGACTCGTGGCTGGGTATAGAAACATAGAAACATAGAAAATAGGTGCAGGAGTAGGCCATTCAGCCCTTTGAGCCTGCACCGCCATTCAATATGATCATGGTTGATCATCCCTCAGTATCCCGTACCTGCCTTCTCTCCATACCCTCTGATCCCCTTAGCCACAAGGGCCACATCTAACTCCCTCTTAAATATAGCCAATGAACTGGCCTCAACTACCCTCTGTGGCAGAGAGTTCCAGAGATTCACCACTCTCTGTGTGAAAAAAGTTTTTCTCATCTCGGTTTTAAAGGATTTCCCCCTTATCCTTAAGCTGTGACCCCTTGTCTTGGACTTCCCCAACATCGGGAACAATCCTCCTGCATCCAGCCTGTCCAACCCCTTAAGAATTTTGTAAGTTTCTATAAGATCCCCTCTCAATCTCCTAAATTCTAGAGTGTATAAACCAAGTCTATCCAATCTTTCTTCATAAGACAGTCCTGACATCCCAGGAATCAGTCTGATCGGTATGGAGGAGGAGGAGGGGGGGGGGGGGGGGGGGGGGGGGGACATGGTGACATGGTGAGGGGGTGTGTGGAGCACAAAGATGAGGTGGGGACAGGGGAAAGAGGGGGGTATTACTTGAAATGGGAAATTTCAAAAAGTATAGTAAGGGAACTGTTCATTTAGGTTGGATCGTTAGATAAACCTGAATCTTCACTTAAAAGTAGTATTGTCCATTACAACTCATTTAGTACCCATGGTCCTGGTTCTCAGTTCAAGAAGCACTCAAGAGTTTTGGCCACAAACGTCAAGGCTGACACAGCCCTGCAGTACTGAGGGAGGATTGCATTACTGGAAGTATCATCATGTGGATGGATCGTAGACCAAAGATCCCCCTACTTTCTCAGGCAGATATTTAATCTCCCACGATGTTACCTACATGCTGGATTTTTCCTGGTGTTCTGGTTACTGCCTTATGACTATTGCATTGGTGGTACAATGAACTGAAGATGCTGGTTTACTAAAAAACAAAGTCACAGTGCCACAGCGGTAGAGTTGCTGCCTAATGCCCCTGTCCCACTTAGGAATCCTGACCGTAAACCTCTGGTGACTTTGCGCCCCACCCAAGGTTTCTGTGCGGTTCCCGGAGGTTTTTGTCAGTCTCCCTACCTGCTTCCACTACCTGCAACCTCCGGCAACCACCTGCAACCTCCGGGAACCCGCACGAAAACCTTGGGTGGGGCGCAAAGTCTCCAGAGGTTTCCGTTCAGGTTTCCTAAGTGGGACAGGGGCATTACTGCACCAGGGACCCCCCCCCCCCCTACAATCCTGACTACTGGTGCTGTCCTGTACAAAGTTTGTACATTCTTCCTGTGACCATATGGGTTTTCTCCGGGTGCTCCGGTTTCGTCCCACATTCCAAAGACATGCAGGTTTATAGGTTAATTGTAAGTTGTAAATGGTCCCTAATATGTAGGATTATGTTAGTGTAGGGAGCTCGCTGGTCTGCATGGACTCGGATACAAGGTGGTGGGGCCTGGAACTCACTGTCGGAAATGGTGGTGGAGGTAGATAAAATAGGGGCATTAAAGAGTCTTGTGGATAGACTTGTGGATCAGTCTGAAGAAGGGTTTCGGCCCGAAACGTTGCCTATTTCATTCGCTCCATAGATGCTGCTGCACCCGCTGAGTTTCTCCAGCATTTTTGTGTACCTTGTGGATAGACACATGGATATGCAGGGAATGGATGTATAGAGAGTCATAGCCATACAGCATGGAAACAGGCACTTCGGCTAAACTTGCCGACACACTTGTCCCATCTACACTTGTCCCATCTACACTAGTACCACCTGGCTGCATTTGGCCCATATGCATCGAAACATTTGCTATCCCTTCACCTGTGGATCTAAGAGGGAGAACAAGGAGGGAAGAGACGGAGACTGTCTTCACAGTACAACTGTGGTGGATGATTTGTGTTTAGTACCTTTTGTTTTTATTGGTTCATGACTACCTCCTCTGGCAGCTCTAATTCTAATTCATATACCCACCACCATATGCTCAAACATTTGTCTGAAAAACATGTTGCCCCTCAGGTTCCTATACCCAAGTCTTTGCCCCTCTCCTATTAAGTCTTCATCCTATGTCCTCTGGTTCTTGAGACCCTTACTGTGGATAAATGCATTTATTCTGAAGTCTGAAGAAGGTCCTGACCAGAAACGTCACCCAGGGATGCTGCCTGCCCGGTTGAGTTACTCCAACATTTTGTGTCTACCTTTGGTATAAACCAGCATCTGCAGTTCTTTGTTTCTACAATGCACATTTATTCTATTCCCCTCATGATTTTATACACCTCTATAAAATCACTCCACAGCCACAAGGAATAGTCCAACCTGCCCAACCTGTCCTATAACTGGGCCCAACCTCCTCATATATATTTGTGTTTAAGAAGGAACTCAGATGCTGGATGCAGGTTACATCTGGAGAAACTCAGCGGGTGCAGCAGCATCTATGGAGCGAAGGAATTCGGGCCGATTCGGCCCGAAACGTTGCCTATTTCCTTCGCTCCATAGATGCTGCTGAACCCGCTGAGTTTCTCCAGCTTTTTTGTGTAACCATCCTCATATAATAATTATGTGTAGACAGATAAGAGTTGGTCTTGGCATCATGGTGAATCTCCTCGCCACCCTTCCAACTTATGCATTAACATGCAGGAAGTCAAAGTCAAAGTCAAAGTAGCCTTTATTGTCATTCAGACCTTTTGGTCTGAACAAAATTTGTTGCCTTGCAGTCATACCTATAATAAAATAACAAAACACACAATAAACACAATTTGAACATCCACCACAGTGAGTTCACCAGGCTCATCCTCACTGTGTTGGAAGACAAAAGTCTTAAAGTCTCTGTCTCTTCCCTCCTTGTTCTCCCTCTGCGTTGAGGCGATCCAGGCCTCCGATGTTGTGACCCCACCAGGTGATGGTAAGCAAGTCCCGCGGCTCAACCGTGCCCCACGAACGGGCCGGTTCAAGCTCCGCGGCCCGGGGTGGTCGAAGCTGCCGAAGCTGCCGCTCTCCAGTCCAGCGGGCGAAGCTGTTGCCGCGGGAGCTCCGGGAAAAACAGGTCACCAACCTGTGACCTGCGTGCTCCCGACGATGTCGTCCACTGGGCCCGCGGCCGAACCTCCGAAGTCGGGTCGCCACCGCCGGAACCCCGCCACAGCCCCGAAGTCGGCCTGACTCGCGTTGGTAAGTCCTGGCTAGCTCTGCCTCCAGAGCCTCGAGGTTGGTCCCAGTTGGAGGCCGCCAGCTCCGCCATTAGGCCTCAGCGCAGACGGAGACGGAGACGGAGACGGGGGATACGACAAGAAAAGTCGCACCCCCCCCCCCCCCCCCCCCCGAGGAAGAGACCAAAAAAACATGTTTCTCCCACCCCCCCCCACACACACATACACTAACTAAATAAACTAAAATTAACTAGCTCATTCATAGCAAAAGGATTTGAGTATAGGAGCAGGGAGGTTCTACTGCAGTTGTACAGGGTCTTGGTGAGACCACACCTGGAGTATTGCGTACAGTTTTGGTCTCCAAATCTGAGGAAGGACATTATTGCCATAGAGGGAGTGCAGAGAAGGTTCACCAGACTGATTCCTGGGATGTCAGGACTGTCTTGTGAAGAAAGACTGGATAGACTTGGTTTATACTGTCTAGAATTTAGGAGATTGAGAGGGGATCTTATAGAAACTTACAAAATTCTTAAGGGGTTGGACAGGCTAGATGCAGGAAGATTGCTCCCGATGTTGGGGAAGTCCAGGACAAGGGGTCACAGCTTAAGGATAAGGGGGAAATCATTTAAAACCGAGATGAAATCCTTTAAAACCGAAACTTTTTTCACACAGAGAGTGGTGAATCTCTGGAACTCTCTGCCGCAGAGGGTAGTCGAGGCCAGTTCATTGGCTATATTTAAGAGGGAGTTAGATGTGGCCCTTGTGGCTAAGGGGATCAGGGGGTATGGAGAGAAGGCAGGTACGGGATACTGAGTTGGATGATCAGCCATGATCATATTGAATGGCGGTGCAGGCTCGAAGGGCCGAATGGACTATTCCTGCACCTAATTTCTATGTTTCTAGCTAAAACAGGACAAGAAAACAAACAAAAAAATAAAGAACAGACATCTTGCATCTTTAGACTTTAGATTCAGCGTGGAAACAGGCCCTTCGGCCCACCGAGTCCACACTGACCAGCGATCACCCCATACACTAGCACTATCCTACACACACTAGGCCTATTTACAATGTTTGCCAAAGCCTATTAACCGACAAACCTGTATGCCTTTTGGAGTGTGGGCGGAAACCGGAGCACCCGGAGAAAACCCACGTGGTCACAGGGAGAATGTACAAACTCCGTACAGACAGCGCCCGTAGTCAAGATCGAACCCGGGTATTTGGTGATGTGAGGCAGCAACTCTACCGTGCAGCCCCACGTGTTGGGATAATATGCCGCAGTTGCCACTTATCCGTCAGGAAAGGTTATGTTGGGAATTGTCTGGGAAAGACTGGTTTCTGCCTGGTTGTGAGTTAGTTACGCTGACTGTAACATCTGCTGTGCACAGATTGCTCGGAGGTGTATAACAGTGGCAACACCACGAGTGGGTATTACACACTGAAGCCATGGTCTGCTGCCGACCCATTCGTAGCCTACTGCGACATGTCGGAGGGCGGAGGTTGGACTGTCATCCAACGGCGCAGCAACGGCAAAGTCAACTTTAACAGGTAAATAAACTTGGTTATTGTCAAACTGAGACAGACACAAAATGCTGGAGTAACTCAGCGGGACAGGCAGCATCTCCGAATAGGGGAAGTGGTGATGTTTCGGGTCGAGGCCCTTCTTTAGACTGAAGAAGGGTCTCGACCCAAAGTATCATCTAGAGTCAAGAGTCAAGAGAGTCAAGAGTCAAGAGTCAAGAGAGTCAAGAGTCAATTTAATTGTCATTTGGACCCCTGGAGGTCCAAACGAAATGCCGTTTCTGCAGCCATACATTACACACAAATAGACCCCAGACACAACATAATTACATTTTACATAAACATCCATCACATAGCTGTGATGGAAGGCCAAAAAAAAAACTTATTCCTTAAATCTATTCCTAAAAATCTATTCCTTCTATCCAGAGATGCTGCCTCACCCACTGAGTTACTCCAGCATTTTGTGTTTATCTTCAGTGTAAACCAGCATCTGCAGTTCCTTCCTACACTTATTGTCAAACTAAACCAGGCTGGTCCTGTGCGGAGCTGTACAGCACGGACACAGACCTTTCGGCCCACCTTGTCCATGCTGACCAAGCTGACCAAGCTGGCATGCTGGGTCTGCAGAAGAGTCCTGACCTGAAACATCACATATCCATGTTCTCCAGAGATGCTGCCTGACCCGCTGAGTTACTCCATCACTAAATCTTTTTTTTAGCATACCAGGCTAGTCCCATTTGCTTGCATTTGGCCCATATCCAAACCCTTCCTATCCATATATCTGTCCAAGTATCTTTTCAAATCACAACTGCTTCCACATCTTCCTCCGGCAGCTCATTCCCAATATGGACTACCCTCCAAGTGAAATGGTTGCTCCTGAGGTCCCTCAAATCTCTTCCCTCTAACCATAAGCCTGTGCCCTCTAGTTTTAGAATCCTCTGCCCTGGGGAACACAGAAGCTTCCACTTGGAGCTGCCCGATAATCGTCTGGTTCCCCCAACATGTCCTCAGTGATCGATGGACACCACAAGGTGGGCAGAAGTAAACCTGCGAATTCATCACTGTTTGGTGGCACTAAATATATGTCGGGTAATCAGTTGGAATCAGCTCCAAACATGTGGTTCTATGCAATGTTGGACGTCGAGATAAGATTCAGCTACTATCATTAATACGTAATTTAGTGCAACTGATGGAAATACAATTTCTACCCCTTCATTCATTGTTCTTTATCTCCCTACATCACGTCTATATCTCTCGCTTCCCTTTCCCCTGATTAGTCTGAAGATGGGTCTCCACCCAAAACGTCACCCATTCCTTCTCTCCAGAGATGCTGCCTGTCCCGCTGAGTTACACCAGCATTTTATGTCTATCTTCGGTGTAAACCAGAGCAAATGGAGAGCAAGTTAGGGCTTTATTCTTTGGAGCGCAGAAGGTTAAGGGGGGACGATAGAGGTCTTTAAAATGATGAGAGGGATAGACAGAGTTGACGTGGATAAGCTTTTCCCACTGAGAGTAGGGAAGATTCAAACAAGGGGACATGACTTGAGAATTAAGGGACAGAAGTTTAGGGGCAACATGAGGGGGAACTTCTTTACTCAGAGAGTGGTGGCTGTGTGGAATGAGCTTCCAGTGAAGGTGGTGGAGGCAGGTTCGTTTTTATCATTTAAAAATAAATTGGATAGTTATATGGACGGGAAAGGTATGGAGGGTTATGGTCTGAACGCAGGTGTATGGGACTAGGGGAGAATACGTGTTTGGCACGGACTAGAAGGGTCGAGATGGCCTGTTTCCATGCTGTAATTGTTATATGGTTATATGGTTACTTGTACTATCACCTTCTCTCACACTTTTCATCTTTTCCCTTTGTCCACCCTATCTCCAAAACCGTCCTCACCAGTATCCACCTGTATCCACCTATCTGTATCCACCTGCCTGGCTTTGTCCAACCCCCCTCTTTCCAGCTTTCTCCCCCCACCACAATCAGTCTGAAGAAGCTTCCCGATCCGAAACATCACCTATCCATGTTCTCCAGAGATGCTGAGTAACTCCAGCTCTCTGTATCCCTTGTTGCCACACAGAGAGTGGTGGAATCTCTGGAACTCTCTGCCGCAGAGGGTAGTCGAGGCCAGTCATTGGCAGAAGATTAGATGTGCCCTTGTGGCTAAGGGGATCAGAGGGTATGGAGAGAAGGCAGGTACGGGATACTGAGTATGACAGCCATGCACTATGTATCCAGGCTCGAAGGGCCGAATGGCCTGCAAATTTCAGTTTCTATGTTGCAAAGCAGCATCTGTTGTGTCTGCTGTTTTTTATTTTATATTTTAAATGGGTAACACAACTAGGAACAAAAAGCTGGAGTAACTCAGCGGGATAGGCAGCTTCTCTGGAGAGAAGGGATGGGTGACGTTTTGGGTCGGGACACTTCTCCAGTCACCCATTCCTTCTCTCCAGACTTGCTGCCTGTTCCGCTGTGGCATTTTATGTCTACGGTAGCTTTGATTTAAACCAGCATCTGCAACTAGGAACAAATACGCAGAGGTGAGACTCACACGCATTGAATGCTTGAGAACAAAAGGTAATTCTTCTCTGCTTTTTTAGTTCTGCTCCCCATTTAAAAAATAAAATTAGCAACTCCCCTGTAACGCTGGATTAACATTAGATTTCTAACCCTAGTTATCTATACTTGATACCTTTCTTGTATATTCTTGACCCCACCTTGTCTCCACTTGAATGGAACCACATTTGAAAGTTGGCAACCGCTTGTCTATGACCCTTTATATCGCATCGATAGACCCAGCAACACAGGGAAACATTTTATAAACAACAGACAGCGGTTCAGAGAGTTCGTGAGCTGCCAAGCACAGAAACAGGCCCTTCGGCCCACCTTGTCCATGGTAACCAAGATGGAATCACTGTACAGCACCAAAACAGGCCCTTCAGCCCACTTTGTCCATGGTAACCAGGGTCGAATATTGGGCTAGTCCATTTGCCTGCATTTGGCCCATATCCCTCCAAACCCTCCCTATCCACATATCAGTCCAAATGTCTTTTAAAAGTCATAATTGCACCTGCTTCTATAGGTGAAAAAGAGACAAAAGGGTGTCAGATAAGGAGAGAAGAAGAAATGAAATGAAATTAATAAGTGTGTACACATACAAGGAATTTGCCTTGGTGCTCCACTCGCAAGTAACAACACGACATACACAATAACAATTAAGAATGACACATAAAATATGAAACATTAATAATAAAACAGTACAGTTTAAACATGTGAATGGAATAAAATACCAGAGCAAAAGGAGGCTACAGACCTTAGCAGTGAAAAGTAAAGCTGGCGGGAGGGATGTGGGTGGAAGGGGACGGCGGGGGGGGGGGGGGGGGGGGGGGGGGGGGGGGGGGGAATAGTGAAAGAGTGGGGTGAATAGTGAATGGGGAACTCCGGGATGGGAGATGAGTGGACGGAGGAGGGGAGAGGCACAGTGGGAATGGTGGAGGGGAGGGGATGACACAAAACACAGCAGATGCTGGACTCATGAGCACATAAGGGAATGCTGGCATTGCTGACTGTTTGATTAATTTATAATGAATCAGAGATCACATAAAATTAATATCTGGAAAACTTTCAAGAAAAATCAAGAAATTAAAATGAAACACAAAGTGCTGGAATAACTCAGCGGGTCAGGCAGCATCTCTGGAGAATATGGATAGGTGATGTTTCAGGTCGGGACCCTTCAGAATCCGACCCATGTTCTCCAGAGATTCTGCTTGACCCACTGAGTTACTCCAGTATTCTGTGTCCTTTTAGAAATTTGAGCAGGTTTCATTCACAACAGTCTTTTAACTTCACTGCATTAGTTTTCCACCCTGTACTTTCTGCAGAGGCTGGGATGACTACAAATCTGGCTTTGGGTTGTTTCAACGGAGGAATGATGAGTATTGGCTTGGAAATGAAAACATACACCAGATCCTGGCTCCAGGTAAGAATGTCTCCAACACAAATGAATACAGTCTGGAGAAGGGTTTCAGCCAGAAACGTTACCTATTTCCTTCGCTCCATAGATGCTGCTGCACCCGCTGAGTTTCTCCAGCATTTTTGTGTACCTTCGATTTTCCAGCATCTGCAGTTCCTTCTTGAACACAAATCAGTACAGAACAGGAACAGGCATAGACTCCGTGCTGAACATGATGCCATGACCAACTCTCATCTGCCTGCACGAGATCCATATCCCCCCCCCATTCCCTGCATATCCATGTGCCTATCCAGAAATCTTTAAAACACCACTGTCGTATCCGACTCCACCACCACCCCAAGCAGCACGTTCCAGACACCCACCACACCACCCTCTGTGTAAAAAAAACATAGATTCATAGAAACATAGAAAATAGGTGCAGGAGTAGGCCATTCGGCCCGACGAGCCTGCACCGCCATTCAATATGATCATGGCTGATCATCCAACTCTGTATCCTGTACGTGCCTTCTCCCCATACCCCCTGATCCCTTTAGCCACAAGGGCCACATCTAACTCCCTCTTAAATATAGCCAATGAACTGGCCTCGACTACCCTCTGTGGCAGAGAGTTCCAGAGATTCACCACTCTCTGTGTAAAAAATGTTTTTCTCATCTCAGTCCTAAAAGACTTCCCCCTTATCCTTAAACTGTGACCCCTTGTTCTGGACTTCCCCAACATCGGGAACAATCTTCCTGCACCTAGCCTGTCCAACCCCTTAAGAATTTTGTAAGTTTCTATAAGATCCCCCCTCAACCTTCTAAATTCTAGCGAGTAGAAGCCGAGTCTATAGTCTTTCTATGAAAGTCCTGACATCCCAGGAACCAGTCAGGAGAAGTATCGTCGAGATATTAATTGTTATTTAATCATTTCCACGCAGGAAAGTACATAATGAAGGTCGACCTGACAGATTGGAACGGAGAAGAACGATATGCAACGTATGAGAAGTTTAACATTTCAGATGAAAAGGTGAGAGGAGGTTTGGTTATTTATTGTTTAAGAAGGAACTGCAGATGCTGGAGAATCGAAGGTACACAAAAAAGCTGGAGAAACTCAGCGGGTGCAGCAGCATCTATGGAGCGAAGGAAATAGGCAACGTTTCGGGCCGAAACCCTTCATCCATGTCTGAAGAAGGGTTTCGGCCCGAAACGTTGCCTATTTCCTTCGCTCCATAGAGGCTGCTGCACCCGCTGAGCTTCTCCAGCTTTTTTGTGTACCTTTGGTTATTTATTGTGCTGGTCGGGTGTCATGGATTGCTTCTCTGACCTGCTTCTGGTACTTGAACCCAGGATAAGTACCGGCTGATGCTTCGGAAGCTACATTGGCACGGCAGGAGATGCGTTGTCGGGAGGCTTGATCCCATGGGAGCAGTGGTCATCTTCTCACAACGGGATGCAGTTCAGTACATCCGACCACGACAACGACCGGTACACTCAGGGCAGCTGTGCACACGAAGGCAGAAGCGGCTGGTGGTTTAACAGGTAAATGCCGCAGTCGTTCATACAACCATCCGCCCCACTACATCAACACTCGTTACTTGCTAGGAAGCATAAGCCTGGGTGGAAACTATCCACAGAACGTAGAATGGTACAGCACAAGAACAGGCCCTTAAGCCCAGAGTGTCCTGCAATTTGGGAGGCACAGTAGCTCTGCGGTAGAGTTGCTGCCTTACAGCACCAGAGACCCGGGTTTAAACCTGACTATGGGTGCTGTCTGTACGGGGTTGGCACGTTCTCCCTGTGACCACGTGGGTTTCCTCCAGGTGCTCCGGTTTCCTCCCAAAATCCAAAGATGTGCGGGTTTGTAGGTTAATTAGCCCTCTGTAAATTGCCCCTAGTGTGCAAGGAGTGGGTGAGAAAGTGGGATAACATGGAACTGGTGTATAGGTGATGGGTGGGCTTTAAACTAGAGTTTAAACCAGAGATAGATGAAACTAAACTAATGTCCGTGGGGAACATGATGACATTATAAACTAATCTCCACAGGCTGCACATGATCCATATCCCTCCATTCCCTGAGTATCCATGTGCCTATCCAAATGCCCCGTAAACACCGGTGTCCTACCTGCCTCCACCACCACCCCCAGCAGCACGTTCCGGGCGCCCACCACACCTCGGTGTGAAAAGCACTTGCTCCTCTCACCTTAAAGCTATGCCCTCTAGTCTTTGACGTTTCTACCCTGGGAGAAATGGAGGAATGGGAGCAAGAAATGTTGATTACAGATGGTGAAACATTACTCACTAGATTAATGATTCCGACATACACTTATATTGAAAATCCAGTGTACTTCCCTGAGAGTCATCCAGTTTTACAGCATTAATCAGGCCCTTCGGCCCAACTTGTCCATGCCCACCAAGATGTCCCATCTACACTCATCCCATTTCCCCATGTTTGGCCCATATATGCCTCTAAATCTGTCCTGCACAAATGTCTTTTAAATGTCTTTTTTTTCAGCGCAGTTCGTTAATAGGAGTTATGATATTAAATTTGGAAAAATGTTAAAATGGGATTGTGCAAGTTTACACTACGCTGATGTGTCGGAAGGAACTGCAGATGCTGGTTTAAACGGAAGACAGATACAAAAAGCTAGTGTAACTTAGCGGGTCAAGCAGCATCTCTGGAGAGAAGGAATGGGTGACGTCGAAAAACAGAAGAAGGGTCTCGACCCGAAACGTCACCCATTCCTTCTCTCCGGAGATGCTGCCTGCTCAGCTGAGTTGCTCCAGCTTTTTGTGTCGATCTACACTACCCTGATCCCAGACATGATTGGGTTAATGTATGATGAGTGTGTGATGGCTCTGGGCCTGTGCTGCACGCTGGAGTTGAAGGATGAGGGCGACCTCATTAAAACCTACCAAATAGTGAAGGCCTGGATAGAGTGGACGCAGAGAGGACATTTTCCACTAGGGGAAGAGTCTAGGCCCAGATGGTGCAGTCTCAGAATAAAATGATCTACCTTTAGAAAAGGGATGAGGAGGAATTTCTTTAGCCAGAAGGTGGTGAATCTGTGGAATTCATTGCCACAGACAATGATGGATAACCAAGTCATTGGAGCAATGTTACAACATTTTGAGATTTAAAAAATCAAGTCTGAAATTTATCCCATCCGATAAAGCATAAAAAGAAGTTTAATTTGACACCTAATTCACTTTCATATCGTCAGTATTAAAAAATGTTATGGCCATTTTCATACTCGGAAATTAGCATCTTGTTCCCTATTGCTTTTCCATTGATTTAACACAAAAGCGGTGATCAAGGACAGTCAAAAGCCCATAACTTTCTTAAAAATTAAAAGAACTGAATTACATTTTCAGTTATTATAGATTGAAGCATTCATAAACAAATATAAAACAATCTTACTTGGATGACCTGAAATTAAAGCATATAATTAGTTAATTACCTAATTGTAGTTAATTACAAAATTGACCGTTGTGACGGAAATAGTAATAAATATCCAGACTGCCTTGAAAATTAAAAAATGTGATATTCTCAAGATCAGAACTTTAATATTATTGTATTATATGCTGTAAATCCATAACATATTCTAGCAATAGACCAAGTCTTTATGGAGAAGATCAGTTGCTAGCTGGTACATTGGCATATCATAATCAGTAGCATCATCATACTCCTCAGATTGTAACCAGTAAGCAACTCTGTGCACCTTGTTTTTCCTCAACTTTTCAATTTTGGCATCGTAAACTACAAGTTTTTGCTCTTCAAACCACACATGACATGCCTTTCTGCCCACTACTTTCCCATTAACAATGTCCTGTAGATTCCATTTCTTAAGAAAAGGATATTTTTTTTTAAATAGCCTAAGTATCCAAATAACAAACTAATCCCATTCACACAAGAATTCACAATATAACATGATTTTTAAATCTCACTGTCATGAATTTATATCCCAGACAGAAGGTCATCTGTTGCCGGCCCGGATTTGTTCTGGCCTTTTCCTCCCACCACCCTTCCTTCACTCCCGATCTGAAGAAGGGTTCCGACCTGAAACGACAGCTGGTCTTTTTCTCCAGAGATGCTGCCTGACCCGCTGAGTTACTCCAGCACTTTGTGTCCATCTCTGGTATAAACCACCAGCTGTGATCCTTCCTGCACATTTAAGGAATTGTTTTCAAAGGTGACTTTCAGTGTATTCAACAAATAGAGAGAGTACAGAGGAGATTTACCAGAATGTTGCCTGTGTTTCAGCAACTAAGTTACAGAGATAGGTTGAATAAGTTAGGTCTTTATTCTCTGGAGCGCAGAAGGTTAAGGGGGGACCTGTTAGAGGTTTTTAAATTGATGAGAGGGTTGGCCAGAGTTGACTTGGAAAAGCTTTTCCCACTGAGAGCAAGGAAGATTAAAACAAGGGGACATGACATGAGAATTAAGGGACTGAAGTTTAGCGGTAACATGAGGGGGAACTTCTTTACTCAGAGAGTGGTAGCTGTGTGGAATGAGCTTCTAGTGAAGGTGGTGGAGGCAGGTTTGTTTTTATCATTTAAAAATAAATTGGATAGTTATATGGATGGGAAGGGAATGGAGGGTTTTGGTCTGAGCGCAGGTATATGGGACTAGGGGAGATTACGTGTTCGGCACGGACTAGAAGGGTCGAGATGGCCTGTTTCCGTGCTGTAATTGTTATATGGTTATATGGTATTGTGAAGAATTATTGATAAGAACTAAAAAAAGTGATTTACTTTTTTGTGTGAGAACGAACTTATTTTGAACAAAATCTCCTCATTGTTAAACACATAGGTGCCATGCGGCCAACCTTAATGGTAAGTATTATCGCCGTGGCAACTACAGCGCCAAGAACGACAACGGGGTCGTGTGGAACACGTGGAGAGGCTGGTGGTACTCTCTGAGGTTCACCAGCATGAAAGTCCGCCCACTCTACTACTTAGCTGAATTGGGAAGCGGGGACTACGACAATATTATTGGCTAATACTTACTCTGAAGCAACTGCATTTCCATCTCATTCTCAAAATTATTTTGTCTAAATAATGGAAAATATATTTGGCAGCCAAACTGTATACAATGAGCCCCGATGTAGTGGCTAATATTCTCTATATTTTTTTTACAGTAAATTGTTTCTCTAATTTTGATTGCAAAATGACAACCCTTTACAATAGATCGGCCATGATCGAGTGGTGGAGCAGACTCGATGGGGCCCAATGGCCTAATTCTGCTCCTATGTCTTAGTGAGTGGACATGTTCTACAAAAGGACTGTTTGTTAGGGTCATCTTAAAGGCGCAGGTTGGTGCTGTACTGAGAAAAGAAATTGACACATGCCACTTGAAAGAACCGATAACCCCCCCCCCCCCATCCCAACACACCCCCCCCCCTCTCGCCCCCCCCCCCCCCCCCCCCCCCCACCCCCACCCCCGTGGACACCATGTTGTAGGCAATATGTTGTCAAGCTGGAAAGGGTACAGAGAAGATTTACGAGGATGTTGCCAGGACTAGAGGCTCTGAGCTATAGGGAGAGGTTGAGTAGGCTGGGATTCTATTCCCTGGAGCGCAAGAGGATGAGGGGTGATCTTATAGAAGTGTATAAAATCATGAGAAGAATAGATCGGGTAGATGCAGAATCTCTTGCCCAGAGTAGGACCAGAGGACATAGGTTTAAGATGAGTGGGGAAAGATTTCACACAAAGGAGTCAACCTGCCTTGTATTGACCTATCACTGCCAGGCTTAGTCGTCCTTAGCTGCCAGAGGAGGTAGTTGAGGCAGGGACTGTCCCATCGTTTAAGAAACAGAAACAGGTACACGGACAGGACAGGTTTGGAGGGATATGGGCCAAACACGGGCAGGTGGGACTAGTGTAGATGGGACATGTTGGCTGGCGTGGGCAAGTTAGGCCGAAGGGCCTGTTTCCATGCTGTATCACTCTATGACACCATGAACCAGAAATGCAAACATTTTATATTGTCCATATATTTGGAAACGGCAGGAGTGAAAATCACTGAGTCAGTCATTCGGGTTCCAATCCCGACCTCCCCTCCCTAGCCCCATGCTAATTCCTATCCGGTCCACCCTGTGACAGGTCGGGTCTCTGTCATCTGCCCACGGTGAGGCCACAGGTTGGGATGATGCAGGGCTTCAGACGGGTCCAGACCAGTCATCAAGAGTGGTTCATCGTCAGAGTAGAACGCAAAGTGCTGGAGTGGCTCCGGCAACATCTGTGGAGAACATGGAAGGCTGGAGAGTTGCTGCCTTATAGCGCCAGAGACCAGGGTTTGATCCTGGCTATGGGTGCTGTCTCTGGGGGGGGGGGGGGGGGGGGGGGGGGGGGGGGGGGGGGGGGGGGGGGAGACGACTAAGCCTAGCAAGTGATAGGTGGATACAGGGCGGGTTCATTGGCACATGGGGGACAATGTCCACAGATGGAAAGGCGACAAAAGGGTGTTGATAGGGAGAGAAGAGGTTTGAAAAAGGAATTAAATGTATAGCCAGAGAGAGGGTTTTGGGTAGAAGGGGCAGGGGAGGGGAATTGTATGTCAACGGAACAATTACATTTGTAATTGCTGGAGCATAACAGGCATGTAAACACACTAACACACAGATAAATGTACCATAAAAAGACAATAAACTAAAACAGTGCAAAACTGAATTCCATAGTGCAACCAAAGACACAGTCCATAGAAGATCATAGTTGCTGAGGTCAGTGTTGTGCAGTGATCAAGAGCCTGATGGTTGCTGGGAAGAAGCTGTTCTTGAACCTGGAGGTCACGGTTTTCAGGCTCCTGTACCTTCTTCCTGATGGTAGCAGCGAGATGAGAGCGTGGCCAGGGTGGTGTGGGTCTTTGATGATGCTGGCTGCCTTTTTGAGGCAGCAACTCCTGTAGATCCCTTCAATGGTGGGGAGGTCAGTACCTGTGATGGACCTTCGATGGTTAGAGGCCACAGGTCCAGTTTCACAATCAGGAGTATTTAAGTATTGTCTGAAACTTATATCAGAAGGTAACCATGCTTGTGTTAACTTTCTGTGACAAATATGGCATTAAAATCAATATTGAGCACTTATCTATTACTATATTTTCTTTCCTCTTCCTACGACATTTATGAAAATCTTTAGGTTTAAACCTTCATTTTGATACCGCCTTTAACTAAGTTCTTTAATTGAAAATAATAATTCATTTATCATTATAACACATAAATAAGCTTTAATGCACAAAAAAAACAGGAGCAGCTTCTTCCCCTCTGTTATCAAACATCTGAACGGTCCTTCCATAAGCTGGGGTACTGTCCGATTCGCCTCTACCCCATTGCGGACATTGGACTGTGTCTGTGGAACTGATGCGCTACAATGCTGAGAACTATATTCTGCACACTGTATCTTCCCCTGTATCTTCCACCTGTTGTACTGGAGTTTGACGATTGTGTTTGTGTATAGTATTATCTGATCTGATTGGATAGCTGCAAAACAAAGTTGTTCACTGTTCCTTGGTGCACGTGACAATAATATTAAACCTAAAACTAAGAGTTAGGGCATCCACAAAACGTGTGCTTCTCCAGCATTGTGGAGTGTATTTAAATCCGCAACCTCATTATTTACAGTTATTGGAAGTAGCAGAGCATCTGCCTTCTCATTGTTCCCTCCACCCTTTTCTCCAATGGAGCTCTTAAGACAGTGGAATTGATTGTAGACATTAGGAGAGCTCCCTCTCCCCTCCCCCACACTCACCAACAACAACACCACAGTCACATCTGTGGAGTCTTTTAAGTTCCTTGGAACCATCAACTCCCGGTACCTTAAATGGGGGGCACCATTGACTCCACAGTCAAAAAGACTCAACAGAGGGTGTCCTTCCTGCGGCAACTGAGGAAGCACAATCTGCCACAGGCAATGATGGTCCAATTCTATACGGCCATCGTAGAGTCTGTCCTCACCTTCTCCATCATGGTCTGGTTTGGCTCAGCCACCAAGCACAACATCCGGAGGCTGCAGCGAATCGTTCGATCAGCAGAGAAGGTTATTGGCAGCAACCTTCCCTCCATTGATGAACTGTACACTGCAAGGACCAGGAAGCGAGCGGGTAAGATCATCTCTGACCCCTCTCACCCTGGCCACAAACTCTTTGAATCACTTCCCCCTGGAAGGCAACTCCGGACTGTCAAAGCTGCCACAGACAGACATAAAAACAGTTTTTTTCCACAAACAGTTGCTCTACCTCTTCTTCTTCTTGCGAGTGGCGTGCACAGCCTAAAGTTGTAGGACAACGTGTTCTACTTGATCTTATTTGATTGTGCACGCCGGGTTGATTGCATTCGTCAAAACAGGGCGGACTACGTGAAGATTGCAATCTCCCACTCCGTTGCTCTACTCAATAACCAAAAGTCTGTAGCCTCCTTTTGCTCTGGTATTTTATTTTCATTCTTCACATGTTTAAATTATAATGTCCTATTTTTAATTGTCTGCTGTATGTCATGTTGTATCTTGCGAGCAAAGCAAATTCTTTGTATGTGTACATACTTGGCTAATAAAATCTATTCCAATTCAATTCAATTCAATTATTTATTTGTCACACATGCAAATGCACAGTGAAATTATTTTTGCATATATTACACATGCAGGTGCCGCTATTTTTTGGGACCATTATTCAGAGTGCAAAGTCCGGTTGGCCCGCGTGCTCGATGTACTGGAGCAGTTCCCGCAAACCGACATCCCTCTCCTCTTCCTGCCCGGCCATATTTGTGTCCTCACCGTGAAGGCCCTGCAGGCATTACACCAGTTCCCCCTCATACCGGCCCATTCCTAGAGTCCGACCTCTCCTGCTTCCTCCCAGTCCCACCATCCGACTGGCCTTCGGGTGGGTTCCCGGTCCGATCAAATGAGGAGCGTTCAGCCGGGTCCCGACGCGACTGCATTTGACGAGACGAGAATGTACACGACTGTATTTTGAGGTCTAGAGTCATGGAGCCATTCAGCACAGAAACAGGCCCTTCAGCCCAACAGATCCATGTTGACCAAGATGTCCCATCGAAGCTAGTCCTACCGGCCTGCGTTTGTCTCATACCCTTCTGAACCTTTCCTATCCATGTACCTGTGTAAGTGTCTTTTAAATGTTGTTATAGTCCCTGCCTCAACCACCTCCTCTGGCAGCTCGTCCCACTTGCAGTACATGGCTGGGAAAGATTCAGAGGAACATGGACCAAATATAGGCAAATAGGACGAGTTTAGATGGGGCATCTTGGTCGTCATGGACTAGATGGGCCGAAGGGCCTGTTTCTGTGCTCTATGACTGAGATATACAAGAGTAGCTGTAGTGACCAGCTTGCCGATACTGTCTTTTCATCTTCATATGTTCTATGAGCAGAATTAGGCCATTCGGCCCATCAAGTCTACCTCCATTCAATCATGGCTGATCTATCTTTTCCTCTCAACCCCCTTCTCCTGCCGTCTCCCCATAACCCCTCACACATTTTTGATCAAGAATCTGTCATCTATGCCTTAAAAACATCCATTGACTTGGCCTCCACAGCCGTCTGTGGCAATGAAGTTCACAGATTCACCTCCCTGAAAAATGAAATTCCTCCTCATCTCCTTTCTAAAGGTACCTTATTTTATTCTGAGGCTATGGCCTCTGGTCCTAGACTCTCTCACTAGTGGAAACATCCTCCCACATCCACTCTATCCAGGCATCTCAATATTCGGTAAGTTTCAATGAGGTCCCCCTCTCATTCTTCTAAACTCCAGCGAGTACAGGCCCAGTGCCTTCAAACGCTCATGAAACGCTCATCAAACGTACACTCCATTGAGGATAAATGGGGATCCTGTGGATAGGGTGAACTGTTTTAAATATCTGGGAGTCCACATCTCCGAGGATATGACAGCACTCGTGAGTAAGGCAAGGCAGCGCCTTTACCACCTCAGGCAATTGAGGAAATTCAGAGTGTCTCCGAGGATCCTCCAGTGCTTCTACGCAGCGGCGGTGGAAAGCATCTTGTCCGGGAACATTACCATCTGGTTTGGGAATTGCTCTGCCAAGGACAAGAAAGCTATGCAGAGAGTAGTGCGTTCGGCTGAACGCACTATGGGAACTTCACTCACCCCCCTGCAGGAACTATACATCAGGAGGTGCAACTCCAGAGCCAACAATATCATGGGAGACCCCTTCCACCCCTGCAATGGACTGTTCCAGCTGCTACGGTCAGGCAAACGCCTCCGTTGCCATGCGGTGAGAACGGAGAGGTTGAGAAGGAGTTTCTTCCCAGAGGCAATTCGGACTGTAAACTCCTATCTCACCAGGGACTAACTCTACAGAACGTTTTTCCTTCCATTATTTATTATGTAAAAGAATATGTGTGTTATGATTGTGTTTATAATTTGTTTGGTTGTTTTGTTGTTTGTCTTTTGCACAAAAGTCCGCGAGCATTGCCACTTTCATTTCACTGCACATCTCGTATGTGTATGTGACAAATAAACTTGACTTGACTTGACTTGACTTGACTTGACTTGACTTGACTTGACTTGACTTGACTTGACTTGACTATGTGAACCCAATCACTCCTGGGATCATTTATGTGAATAACTTGCATTTATCCTTTATTTTACTTACTGCAAGCATGCGCCAGGCAGCACCATTGTAGCCCACAGCCCGGTTGATAGAGGTTCTCCACATGAAATGCATTTGTCAACCATCAGTCTATCATGACCAAAGCTACTCCCCCGCATTACCACGCACAGGTCTACCACCGATACTCCGGCAACTGGTGAACCGGCACCTGCTTTAATCCGGACAATATCCTCCCGTTCCCTGGATGTTCCGCTGATCCATTCCCATAGCCGACTTCCGAAACTAACTTTGCGGTCCCCCAAGGCCATGACCTCTGTTGGTCTGACAAAATTCTCTGGAATTCTCTGCCTCAGAGGGCAGTGGAGGCCGGTTCTCTGGATGCTTTCAAGAGAGAGTTAGATGGGGCTCTTAAAGATGTCGGACTCAGAGGATACGGGGAGAAGGCAGAAACGGGGTACTGATTGTGGATGATCAGCCATGATCACAGTGAATGGCGGCGCTGGCTCGAAGGGCTGAATGGCCTCCTCCTGCACCTATTGTCTATTGTCTATTGTCTAAAACGGATAATCCAGCAAGGCTCTGGAAGATTCAGATTCAGATTCAGATTCAATTTTAATTGTCATTGTCAGTGTACAGTACAGAGACAACAAAATGCATTTAGCATCTCCCTGGAAGAGCGACATAGCAAATGATTTGAATAAATAATAATAAGTGTCCGGGGGGGGGGGGGGATTGGCAGTCACCGAGGTACGTTGTTGAGTAGAGTGACAGCCGCCGGGAAGAAGCTGTTCCTCGACCTGCTGGTTCGGCAACGGAGAGACCTGTAGCGCCTCCCGGATGGTAGGAGGGTAAACAGTCCATGGTTGGGGTGAGAGCAGTCCTTCGCGATGCTGAGCGCCCTCCGCAGACAACACTTGCTTTGGACAGACTCAATGGAGGGGAGCGAGGAACCGGTGATGCGTTGGGCAATTTTCACCACCCTCTGCAATGCCTTCCGGTCGGAGACAGAGCAGTTGCCATACCATACTGTGATGCAGTTGGTAAGGATGCTCTCGATGGTGCAGCGGTAGAAGTTCACCAGGATCTGAGGTGACAGACGGACCTTCTTCAGTCTCCTCAGGAAGAAGAGACGCTGGTGAGCCTTCTTGATCAGAGTAGACGTATTGTGGGTCCAAGAGAGGTCATCGGAGATGTTGACTCCCAGGAACCCGAAGCTAGAAACACGTTCCTGTCTGGAACCAAGGATACCGTAAAATCAGTGGTGGCCTGTGTTTAACTTGACAGCAGTCCGCATCTTTACATGTTCCACTAAATCACTCCTTACTGACAAGAGGCACAGTCAAAGAGTCATAGAGACGTACAGCACTCCCAATCTGTGCTGCTGCTAAAGATGCTACAACGGGTTGCAATTATCGAGATGCAATCAATATCAGTCAATGAGTGAGATTGAGATTTTAAAGATATATATGTTTATCATCAGTGCTTGAGAATACCTCTATGTTTAATTCTCTGACTTACAGACAAGTACTCAGATCGTGACCTCATGTTGATTTTAACAACAATTTATTGTCACCTGTTTAGTTCAGATTCAGGCAACTAGTTTTACATTGAAATTCAGAGACTGTAAATTGATCGAAGGAACAAATGTATTTAGAATTCAACAACTCATTCAAAGCAAAACACAAAGTGCTGGAGGAACAGCTGGTCAGGCAGCGTCTGTGGAGGAAAAGGATAGATGAAGTTCCTGAAATGTCACCAACCAACATGCCCCAGAGATGCTGCCTGACATAGGTCCTTCTTCAGACTGATGGAATAAGGGAGAGAAAGCTGGGATAGAGAGGTGGGGGAAACAAGGAACTGCAGATGCTGGTTTACAAAAAAGTGCTGGAGTAACTCAGCGGGTCAGGCAGCATCTCTGGGGCACGTTGGTTGGTGACATTTCAGGTCGGGACCCTTCAGACTCTGAAGAGAGTTGGGGGCCGGAGAAAACCTGGTGAGTGATAGGTGGATATTGGTGAGGGGATGATTGTCAGATGGGTGGAGTAAGTGACAAAGGCTGGAGGTGAAAAGGAGACAAAAGGGTGTCGGATAAGGAGAGAAGAGGAGGTGTGGAATGTAAGGCTGGAGGGAGGGGTGTTAAAGGATTTTTACTCTGACCAGCCACTCCAATGTGAGTTTTTCTTTACACTTGGTATTTACATGATATTACATTTAATAAGATTAAAATGTATGGCAATAAAGATAATACTTATAAATGATTTTCAAAAGTTTATTATTTTGAAAAATTGCCCTGACCTTTCATTTGGAAGTTGCAACATTGTCAGTTACAGGTTATATTGATTTGGGAACATTTATTTTAATTACTTGTCATTGAGCAGCTAAAAGTTGCTGGATGTGGGGCAGAAGTGGTAAGCGACATGCCGTACGCATTCGCCACGTTACCACACCAAGGTCACATAAAGGGTGACTGGTAAATAGTGTCTGTATTGCTTGTCGTCAAACAAGCAGAAAGTCTATTAGTTCCACAACAAAGTTGGTGTATTAAACAGTGCATTTGGGAAATGGGAAAGGTTGCTTGTGTTATAAAGGGAGGGACAAGGAGGAGAGTGCAAGCAACACCTTGCAAAAACTCACCGTATATCCCAGTTTAAAAAGTACAATCAGCCTGGACGTGTCTTTACATAATTCAGGCTCTTCCCTCGAAGTACGACTTGTGATTAACTTGGTCAGTGTGTGGTTTACTCACAGTGAGGAGAGCTTTGGTTTGTAGAGCTGACTAGCCCCACAGAAACAACAAATCACATCGATTGCGCACGGATTTGCGAATCTGAGACTGATCTTAATCTACAGTGCCTTACGTTCCTGCACAATATGTTTCCAGTCGTTTTACAACCGCTGTTTGGAGGTTGAGGGCAGACCTGACAGAAGTGTACAAAATTATGAGAGGCATAGACAGGGTAGACAGTCAGAAGCTGGAATGTGCTGCTAGGGGTGGTGGTGGAGGCAGATACAACAGTGGTGTTTAAGAGGCTTTTAAGGGCCTGTTCCACTTAGGCTATTTTTTAGGCGACTAGACTGTCGCCACATGGTTGCCAGGGTGTCGCCTGTACGGTCGTGAGTCGTCTCCTCAGTCGCCCAAAGAGTCGTAGCGTCTTTTCTGGTCACCGCTGGATTTTCAACATGTTGTAAAATTTTCGGAGAAATCGGGGACTGTGGGTTTGACGACAATAAGCGTAGTTTGACTTCTGCTGACATAGATACTGTTGTAGTTGTCACCAGGTTAACGTCGGTTGTCACCAGGTGACGTAGGTTGGCGCTGGTGCTGACTTTGTTTTTTTGTTGTTGTTACAGTAATGTTTCTATTTCAAATTTTATATCGAAGTTGTTTTTTCGACAACCTACTACGACTATGACAGTCGCTGGCAGTCGCCTAAAAGTAGCCTAATGGGACAGGCCCTTAAGATAGGACATGGATATTACGCAGAGGGGATTAGTTAAACTTGGCATCATGTTGGGCACAGACACTGTGGGTTGGACGGTCTGTTCCTGGGCTGTACTGCTCCATGTTCATTGATGTGAATATTTTAACAATGACTTTAATTTGTTTCAACCCTACAACTTAATACGGGTGTCAGGGGTTATGGGGAGAAAGCGGGAGAATGGGGTTGAGAGGGAAAGACAAATCAGCCATGATTGAATGGTGGAGTAGACTTGATGGGCCGAATGGCCTAATTCTGCTCCTATCACTATTGACCTTGCTGAGACTTTGACACTCATGTAATTCTGGTCTCCTGATCATCTCCACATGAGGTTGCCCCAGCAATGGGGGCTGAGCCCTCCATCCTTAAAGTTTGAGATGCCGTTCCCAAGGTCATTGCCGCTCTCTCTCCCACCTACAGCCCTGTGTGAATGTTCCTTGACCCAACTCTTGGTCATTTGCCCTGACGTTTCAGGGACAAGCCCAGTTCGATGTCTATGCCTACAAAAGCAGGGATGTATTTGCACCATTAAAGGTAATTGGAACATTATTGTTGACGGCAATCCCAAATGATCAGTCTGAAGAAGGGTCTCGACCCGAAAAGTTGCCAATTCCTTCTCTCCATAGATGATTCCTCACCCGCTAATTTTCTCCAGCTTCTTTTGTCTACCTTCGATTTTTCCAGCATCTGCAATTCTTTCTTAACCGAATGAGAATCAGTCAGCTGGTTCTGAACGAAAGGCTCCTTAAGGGCCTGTCCCACTTGGCCGTCATTTGCGCCTCATTTACGCGCCATATGTAAAATAGGTCGACACGTGGTGACGCGTGGGGTGCGTGTGGGTGACGCATGCATTGCGTATGGTGAGCCGTGGAATCGCATGCGGTGGCGCGCGGCATCGCGCGGTGCTCCAGGATTTCATAGTGTAACGAACACCATTGGATCTGGACCGCCACCATTGCCAGAGTGAGGCCACATGCAAACTAGAGGAGCAGCAACTCACATGCCACTTGGGTAGATTTCAACCTAGTGGTATAAATGTTGAATTCTCCAATTTTAAGTAACTAGGTAACAACAACCCTTCCCCTGTCCCCTTCCATCTATTCCCCTTTTTCTGACCACAGTTTGCGCATCTTCTCTCCTTATCTCACCATCTTTTATCTTCATCCCATCTCTAGCCTTTGTCCATCCATCTGCCAGTCAAACCCCCCATCACCTGCATCTACCTATCACAGCCAACACAATCAAACGCTTGTCCTACCACGGTCATTCTTTCTTCTCCCCGCTCCCGTCCGGCAGAAGGTACAGAAGCTTGAAAGTGCCACCACCAGACTCAGGAACAGCCACTTCCCCTCTGTTATCAGGCTTCTGAATGGTCCTTCCATAAGCTGGGGTACTGTCCGATTCACCTCTACCCCATTGAGGACATTGGACTTTGTCTCTGGAACTGATGCGCTACAATGCTGAGAACTATATTCTGCACTCTGTATCTTCCCCTTTGCTCTACCTATTGTTCTTGAGTTTGGCTTGATTGTATTTATGTGTAGTATTATCTAATCTGAAAAGAGTCTCGACCTGAAACGTCACCCATTCCTTCTCTCCAGAGATGCTGCCTGTCCCGCGGAGTTACTCCAGCATTCTGTGTCTATCTTCGATTTAAACCAGCATCTGCAGTTGCTTCCCATCTGATCTGTTTGGCTGGCATGGAAAACAAGGTTTTTCACTGTACCTCAGTACACGTGACAATAATAAACCTAAACCTACTAACCAACAACAATGTGCATGTACGTGTCGCCTCTCATGCAAAGATCATGTGGGGAGAGGATGCATAAAGTGAAAGAGATGTGGAGCAGAAGAAGGGAAATGTGTTTTGAGAAGAGAAAGCTCTTAGGGAGAGGAGAGCAGCAGTAAGGCAATTTTAGAACCCAACAGTAGGGGGCGGCACAGTAGCGCAGTCTCCTGAGACTCAGGTACAATCCTGGCCAAACATCTTGATCCTGACTACGGGTGTTTCTTCTGTACAGAGTTTGGACGTTCTCCTTGCGACAGTGTGGGTTTTCTCTGCATGGTCCGGTTTCCTCCAGAGACTTACAGGTCTGTAGGTTAATAGGCTAGGGTAAATTTGTAAATTGTCCCCAGTGTGTAGGATAGTGTTAGTGTACAGGGAGATCGCTGGTCATAGAAACATAGAAATTAGGTGCAGGAGTAGGCCATTCTGCCCTTCGAGCCTGCACCGCCATTCAATATGATCATGGCTGATCATCCAACTCAGTATCCCGTACCTGCCTTCTCTCCATACCCTCTGATCCCCTTAGCCACAAGGGCCACATCTAACTCCCTCTTAAATATAGCCAATGAACTGGCCTCGACTACCCTCTGTGGCAGAGAGTTCCAGTGATTCACCACTCTCTGTGTGAAAAAAGTTCTTCTCATCTCGGTTTTAAAGGATTTCCCCCTTATCCTTAAGCTGTGACCCTTTGTCCTGGACTTCCCTAACATCGGGAACAATCTTCCTGCATCTAGCCTGTCCAACCCCTCAAGAGTTTTGTAAGTTTCTATAAGATCCCCTCTCAATCTCCTAAATTCTAGAGAGTATAAACCAAGTCTATCCAGTCTTTCTTCATAAGACAGTCCTGACATCCCAGGAATCAGTCTGGTGAACCGTCTCTGCACTCCCTCTATGGCAATAATGTCCTTCCCCAGACTTGGAGACCAAAACTGTACGCAATACTCCAGGTGTGGTCCGCGCTCATAAGTCCACAGCAAAGTCTAAGTAAACCAAGGGGAAGAGGTGATTGCAGAGAAAATTGCAGAGAGCCTAAAGCCAGAATAGACAGGACCATGCTTGTCATAGGCAGTCATACAACGTGGAAACAGGCCCTTCAGACCAATTTGCCCAAGATGCCCCATCTACACTAGTCCCACCTACCCGTGTTTGACCCATATCCCTCTAAACCTAACATATCCTTGTACCAGTCTACAATGGCGGACTGAGTCTAAAAATATTGGATGCCAGGACACAAAGGGGGGCCACCCACAACTACAATGCTATCATTTAACAGGGGCCCACTTGCCATCACTTGCTATCACTTCATCAGGGGCCCACTTGCCATGGGGCAAGCTGACACCCTGGCCAGTCTAAATGTTTCTTAAACATTGCGATATTACTTGCCTCAACCACCCCCTCCAGAAGCGCGTTCCATATACCCACCACACTTTGTGTAAAAAAAAAGTTGCCCCTTATGTCCTCTGGTTCTCGATTCCCCTACTCTGTGCAAAGGGCTGTGCATTTATTCGATCTATTCCTCTCATGATCTCAAGATTCAAGATCCAAGAGAGGTTATTGTCATGTCCCAGATAGGACAATGAAATTCTTGCTTTGCTTCAGCACAACAGAATATAGTAGGCATAAATAAATACAGAACAGAACAGTGTGTCCATATCCCAATGAATATATATATATATATATATATAATAAATATACAGATAAAGTGCAATGGGCTTTTAATGATCAGTTTTGTTTGAATTGAGTTTAATAGCCTGATGGCTGTGGGGAAGGGCTATTCCTGAACCTGGATGTTGCAGATTTCAGGCTCCTGTACCTTCTACCTGAAGGCAGCGGGGAGATGAGTGTGTGGCCAAGATGGTGTGGATCTTGTACACTTGTCAGGGGTAATAACATGCTCATGTGTCCTTTGACTGCAGAACTCCTGAATTCCCAGAAGGTGAGAAGGAGATGTATTAGACTTTGTTGATGAATTCATGGGGGTTGTTTGTCCAGAGAGACCAGATACAAAACATCTCTGGATTCTCAGCCTCACACCCACGATCCCTGGCGACTAGCGCTATACACACTAGCACTATACTACACTCCAGGGACAGTTTACAGAAGCCAAATAACCTGCACGTCTTTGCAGTGTGGGAGAAAACCGGAGCATCGGCGAAGACCCACGTGGACACGGGGAGAAACTCTGTACAAACTCTGTACAGACAGCACCCGTAGTCAGGATCGACCCTGGGTCTCTGGCGCTGTGAGCAGCAACTCTACCGCTGCACCTTCCGTAATGTACATAGAAACATAGAAATTAGGTGCAGGAGTAGGCCATTCAGTCCTTCGAGCCTGCACCGCCATTCAATATGATCATGGCTGATCATCCAACTCAGTATCCCGTACCTGCCTTCTCTCCATACCCCCTGATCCCCTTAGCCACAAGGGCCACATCTAACTCCCTCTTAAATATAGCCAATGAACTGGCCTCGACTACCCTCTGTGGCAGAGAGTTCCAGAGATTCACCACTCTTGGTGTGAAAAAAGTTCTTCTCATCTCGGTTTTAAAGGATTTCCCCCTTATCCTTAAGCTGTGACCCCTTGTCCTGGACATCCCTAACATCGGGAACACTCTTCCTGCATCTAGCCTGTCCAACCCCTTAAGAATTTTGTAAGTTTCTATAAGATCCCCTCTCAATCTCCTAAATTCTAGAGAGTATAAACCAAGTCTATCCAGTCTTTCTTCATAAGACAGTCGTGACATCCCAGGAATCAGTCTGGTGAACCGTCTCTGCACTCCCTCTATGGCAATAATGTCCTTCCTCAGATTTCGACGTAATGGTGAATAACGTGTTTCCTTCATTCCATTTCATTTTATACCCAATGGTTTATTAATTTACAGCATTCAAGTTACAAAACTTACATTTTCAAGTATTTTAAAAAATAAAATAAAATGTATTTCTTTAGATGAACATATTTCAACTATGTCTAATTATCAGAGGTCCAGTCACACAGCACAGAAACAGGCCCTTCGGCCCAACCCATGCATGCTGTCCTAGTCTCCACTAATGAGGGTGTGGACCCAATAACTATGTTCCCTATCCCCACTCCTCCTTCCCTGTACCCCATCTGGACTTGCTTGCACCCACTTGTCCCCTCTCCCCCTCCCCCTCCACACATATTCCTTCCTCTGGCTTCACAATTCTCGCCTCTTCTATCCTTATCTCATATTTTTAGTCATTTCAGCATTGGCCTTTGTGCAACTATCTGCCTGTTATACCTTCCCCCTTCACCTGTAAACACCTATCACTCACCGGGCATTGTCCTTCCCCCACCGACCCCCCCCCCCCCCCCCCCCCCCCCCCTCCCCCCCACACACAATCCGTCTGAAAAATGGCCTTGACCTAAAACATCGCCTATTCGTGTTCTCCTGAGATGCTGCCGGGCCCGCTGAGTTACTCCAGCGCCTTATGTGCTTCAAAAATAAAAATAAACCAGCTTCTGCATCTGCATCAGAGACCCGGGGTCCGATCCTGATCAGGGGTGCTGCCTGTGTGGAGTTTGCACGTTCTCCCTGTGAATGTGTGGGTTTCCTCCGGTTTCCCCCCACATCCCAAAGACGCGCGGGTTTGTAAGTTAACTGTCCCTCTGTAAATGGTCCCGAGTGTGCAGGGAGTGGATGAGAAAGTGGGATTACGTGGAACTAGTGTGAACGGGTGATCGATGGTCAGCGTGGATTGGATGGGCCGAAGGGCCGAAGGGCCTCTTTCTTTGCTGTATCTCTCAACACCTCACGTGGGACATTTGAGCCGTGTCCTGCCGAGGGTGCAATAAGTCTTGGTTTCATTGTAAATTGTCCCCAGGGTGAGTAGGACTTTAGTTTAGCTTAGAGAATCAGCGTGGATACAGGAGCCACGCCGACCAGCGATCACTAGCACTATCCTACACGCACTAGAGACCATTTTCATTCATACCAAGCCAATTAACCTACAAACTTGGATGTCTTTGAAGTGTGGGAGGAAACCGGAGCGCCTGGAGAAAACCCACGCGGTCACGGGGAGAAGGTACAAACTTTGTACAGACAGCATCTGTAGTCAGGTCCCTCTTAAATCTCTCCCCTCTCACCATAATCCTGTGCTCTGGGGTCAAGAGTGGTTGAATGTCAGAGTAGAACACGAAGTGCTGGAGTAACTCAGCGGGCTGGGACCATCAGACACGAAATGCCAGCAATTGGTGTTCTCCAGATAAGCTGCCTGACCTGCTGGGTGACTCCAGCACTGTGTGCCTGCCTGTGGACTAACCCCCAGCTTGTGCAGTTCCTTGTTTCTGCATCTCCGCTCCCTGGCTGCCCGTCCTCAGATGACCAGCCTGTCGCTGCTGAAAGTGCTGCTGTCCTCATCCCCGGGTGAGTGCGGCCCAAACAGTGCGGGCAGGTCAATGATGCGCTGCTCCGAGGCGCTCAGCTCAAAGGCCGTGTTGTCGAAGTGCATGGCCGCGGGCTCGCTGGGGAAGCTCCGGCAGCGGCCCTGCCGGCACAGGTGGCGAGACAGCGGGCTGCTGCCCTGGGCCCTCCCGGGCTCAGCCCCATCTCCCGGGCCCCCTCGCTGCCTCCTGCCGGGGAATGTGTCCACCTCGCCGAAGACCCAGCGCACCCCCAACCCATCGGGCCCGCCGCCCGCAGTCACCGCCGCCGCTGCACTGTGGTGTTCACACATGTGGATCCCTGCACATCTGTCGCCAGCTGTGCTGGACAGCTCGCTGCCACATCTGTCGCCAGCTGTGCTGGGCTGCTTGTGGTTGGCAGCTGTGGTGGGCAGCCTGTCGGTTCCACATCTGTCGCCAGTTGTTGCGGGCACTCTGTTGGCACCTTTGTGCCCAGATGTGATGGGTAGCTTGTTGGTACCACATCTGTCGCCAGATGTTTCGGGCAGCCTGGTGCCACATCTGTCCCCAGCTGTGATGGGTAGCTTGTTGGTACATCTGTCGCCAGATGTGATGGGTAGCTTGTTGGTACATCTGTCGCCAGATGTGATGGGTAGCTTGTTGCCACATCTGTCGCCAGATGTTTCGGGCAGCATATTGCCACATCTGTCCTCAGCTGTGATGGGTAGCTTGTTGGTACATCTGTCGCCAGATGTGATGGGTAGCTTGTTGGTACCACATATGTTGCCAGATGTGTTGGGTGGCTTGTTGCTACATCTGTCGCTAGATGTTACGGGGAGCTTGTTTCCACATCTGTCCCCAGCTGTGATGGGTAGCTTGTTTCCACATCTGTCGCCAGCTGTGCCCGGCTCCCCGGCCCGGGGCCTTTGCGACAGTGAGGAGCGGCTGCGCTCTCTGTAATACCGGGCCGCCCCGCTCTCGCCGAAGCTCGCTGCCCTCCTGAAGCCGGCGGCGAGGGTTCGCCCCCCGCCCCCCCGGCTACCTGTCCCCGCGGCCCCGTCCCAGTGGCCCGCTGCCCCCGGGCTGCGAGAGGCGGGGGGCAGGGGGAGGTCTAGCTGCGGGAAGGGGGTCACGGCCAGTTGATCGCGGCTGGGCAGAGCGCAGTGGCTGGGGGTGTGAGCTGGGAACGGCCACTTGAGGCGGAACGTGTTGGCAGCGCTGTCCGCGCTGTCGTCCTTGCCCGGGGAGGGCAGCGCCCCGCCACCAGCCTGCTGTGTAACGAGGTATACCTGCGTCCCCTCCGTCACCCCTTGCCTCTGCATCTCCTTCAGCTGCTGCTGCGCCAGGCGGTAGCCGAAAATGGGGGGCACCGCCTTCTGTGTGTCCTGCACCCACCCGCCCTCCTCTGGTGCCGCCTCCTCGCCCGGCACAAACACCTGGCTCCTCCGAAACCCCAGGGGGATGTTGACAGCAGCGTCCAGGCGGGCCGAAGGGTCGTGCTCGGGCACCATGTCAGCTTGGCGGGCCGGGACGCACAGATCGGCACCGCTGGAGTCGGTCCGTTTACACGACAGCTTGGTCCGCAGGGTGATAGCGATGGTTGCCAAGATTATCAGCAGACAGAAGGAGATGCCGGTGATAGTCACGATGTTGCTGGTGTTATGGACCTTCGCGGGACCACCCTGCCCTGGAACACGGAAACATCGAACAGTTAGCACAGAGCACGGGGAAGATAAGCTGGAGTAACTCAGCGGGACGGGCAGCATCCCTGGAGAGAAGGGATGGGTGACTTTTCGGGTCGGGACCCTTCTTCAGAGATGCTGCCAGTCCGGCTAAGTTACGCCAGCATGTTGTGCCCATCTTCGATGTAAATCGGCATCTGCAGTTTCTTCCCACACACAGAGCACAGGAACAGGTCGGAGACTCGAACATAACGAGTGGAAAGCGGACCATCGTGGATAGGATTAGGTCTGGAGGGATATGGGCCAAACATGGGCTGATGGCACTAATGTGGATGAGGCATCTTGGTCGGCATGGCCAAGTTGGGCTGAAGGGCTGTTTCTGTGCTGTGTGACTCTATAACAGGACCTTCGGTCTATAATGTCCCTGCCGAACATAATGTCAGTTCAATTAATCTCCTCTGCCTGCACGTAATCCATATCCCGCTTCCCCCCCCCCCCCCCCCCCCCGCATATCCAGACGTCTTAAACACCACTATCATCTCTGCCTCCACCACCATCCCTGGCAGTGTGTTCCACCACCCTCTGTGTAAAAAAAACTTACCCCACACATCCCCTTTTCATTGTTGCCCCTCTTACCTCAAATTATGCCCTCTAGCTGTCTTTGACATTTCCACCCTGGGTGAAAGGTTCTGACTGTCTACCCTATCTATGCCTGTAATCATTTTATGAACTTCCATCAGTTCCCCCGCACTCTCTGGTGCTCCACAGAAAAACAATCCAAGTCTGTCCGATCTTTCCTTGCCGCTAATACCCCCTAATCCAGGCATCGTTCTGGTAAACCTCCTCTGCACCGTCTCCCAAAGCCACATCCTTCCTGTAATGGGGTGACCAGAACTGCCCGCAATGCTCCAAATGCAGCCTGACCAAAGCCTTATAAAGCTGCGCTTTCCATTGCTTCACGAGTCACCAAAATTCTGTCTGCAGTCTCATTATTACGGTGGGGGAGCAGTGTGAGTTATCACACTCCCAGTTGTGAAATAGAATATAATACCTATAACCCCTACGACCCGTGCCGACCATGCTGTGAGTATGAGTCAAGGGCAAACTCGGCAGAGGTCATGAAAGTGGGACAGGTTCGCTCCCATTCCCACACTGACCTTTCTATCCTGGGCCTCCTCCATTGTCAGAGTGAGGCCACACCCCAAACTGGAGGAATAGCACCTTATATTCTGCTTGGATAGCTTATTGAGTTCTCCAATTTAGGGAACTAAGCTCTCCTCTTCCCACTGCCCCACCTGGACCCGCATCCATTTCTCCCTCCCCCCTCCCTTTTCACCTACATCCTTTCCTCTGGCTTCACAATCCTTGCGTCTGCTATCCTTATCTCACACCTTTTGTCTTTTTATCTGTGGCCTTTGTCCAACCATCTGGCTATCTCCTGGCCCGGTCCACTGAGTTACTCCAGCACCGTGTGTCTACATTAAAGGTCTGGGCGAGCCCTTATTGCCTATGTTAATATATGAGAGTTAGATACAGCTCGAGGGGCTATCGGAATCAAGGGATATGGGGAGAAGGCAGGCACGGGTCACTGATTGTGCATGATCAGCCATGAATGACTGGATAGACTCTGTACTCGCTAGAATTTAGAAGATTGAGGGGGGATCTTATAGAAACATACAAAATTCTTAAGGGGTTGGACAGGCTAGGTGCAGGAAGATTGCTCCCGATGTTGGGGAAGTCCAGAACAAGGGGTCACAGTTTAAGGATAAGGGGGAAGTATTTTAGGACCGAGATGAGAAAAACATTTTTCACACAGAGAGTGGTGAATCTGTGGAATTCGCTGCCACAGAATGTAGATGAGGCCAGTTCATTGGCTATATTTAAGAGGGAGTTAGATGTGGCCCTTGTGGCTAAAGGGATCAGGGGGTATGGAGAGAAGGCAGGTACAGGATACTGAGTTGGATGATCAGCCATGATTATATTGAATGGCGGTGCAGGCTCAAAGGGCCAAATGGCCTACTCCTGCACCTATTTTCTATGTTTCTATTATCACAATTAATGGCAGTGCTGGCTCGAAGGGCTGAATGGCCTCCTCCTGCACCTATTGTCTATGTTTTTGATGAGTCCCCCAGTGCCCAGATCAGTGAGAAGCCTCCTGTAGTATGAGCAAGCCAAGTGTGGACAGTTGTGAGCGTTCCTGAAGTGGAGGGTAAATGACGATGTATCGACTTACCGGAGCACTCCAGCAGTGAGCAGAGGGACACCTCACTGTCCGCACCGCACCCATTGGTCCCCGGGGAGGATGTCAGACATCGCCGCACCCGTTGCCGCACGCCCTCACCGCAGGTGACACTGCACGGACTCCAGGAGAGCCAAGCGCCCCGTATCTCTGCAGAAGGTAAAGTGGTTATTGCCCTGCCCCAGTGTGCAGCCCAGTGCATTAATACTCCATGTCTCTGTAGAACATTAGTTTAATTTAAGATAGACACAAAAAGCTAAATGACTCAACGGGTCAGGCAACACCTCTGGAGAAAAGGAATAGGTCTTCAGACTGAAGAAGCGTCTCGACATGAAACATCGGCTTATCCTTGTCTCCAAAGATGCGGTGTTACTCTGCTGTACTCTGCCGTTTTGCAGAGATGTGTTACTCCAGCTCTTTGTGTCTTTCTTCGGTCCATCCAACATCTGCAGTTCCTTCTTACACATTAGTTTCATTTAGTTTAGTTTATTGTCACATGTCTCGAGGTACAATGAATAGCTTTAGTTTGCGTGCTATCCAGTCAGCAGAAAGACTGTACATGATTACAATCGGGCCGTCTACAGTGTACAAACACAGGATAAAGATAATAAACTGTAGTGCAAAATAAAATCCGCTGAAGTATGATTAAACATAGTGATGGGAGATGGGAACTCAGGACTGCTTCCTAATTGGTAAGAGGATGGTTCAAGGTACACAAAATTGCTGGAGAAACTCAGCGGGTGCAGCAGCATCTATGGAGCGAAGGAAATAGGCCACAAAATTGCTGGAGAAACTCAGCGGGTGCAGCAGCATCTATGGAGCGAAGCAAATAGGCCAAGGAAATAGGTGAGAGGATAGGCGAGAGGATGGTTCAGTTGCCTAATAACAGCTGGGAAGGAAGTGCCACTGAATCTGGAGGTGTGCGTTTTCACACTTCTGTACCACTTCTGATGAAAGAGGGGAGAAGAGGGAATGACTGGGCTGAGACTGGCCCTTGATTATGCTAGTGACCTTGCCGAGGCAGCGAGAGGTGTAGATTGAGTCAATGGAAGGGAGGTTGGTTTGTGTGATGGACTGGTCATTGCACTGTCCCAGAGTGCCGCCATGTCAAGTAACTCTGCCTCAGAGGGTGGTGGAGGCGGGTTCTCTGGATGCTTTCAAGAGAGAGCTAGATAGGGCTCTTAAAGATAGCGGAGTCAGGGGATATGGGGAGAAGGCAGGAACGGGGCACTGATTGGGGATGATCAGCCATGATCACATTGAATGGCGGTGCTGGCTCGAAGGGCCGAATGGCCTACTCCTGCACCTATTGTCTATTGTCTAACACTGCACCACTTTCATTCAACCTGCTGCCGAATGCTTACACACAGGTGACCTTATTGAGGAGTACAAGGTCATGTGGGGCATGGATCAAATGATCGGCCACTGCCTTTCGTCCAGGGTAGAGGATTCTAAAACTAGAGGGCATAGGTTTGAGGTGAGAGATTTAAGAGGGACCTCAGGGGCAACCTTTTCACTCAGAGGGTCGTCCATATCTGGAACGAGCTGCCAGAGGAAGCTATAGAAGTAAACATTGAAAAGACATTTGGGCAGATGTAGCAATTGGAAGGGTTAAGAGGAACATGGGCTAAATTTATTTAAGATAGGAAGTAGAGAGAATCCAGGCAATTAGATGTTGGTGAACCTCAGGTTGTGTTAGGGAAATATTTGGAAAAGATTCTTTGGAATAGGATTTACTCCCATTTGGAAGAGAATAGATTAATTAGGGACAGTCAGCATTGCTTTGTACTGACTTGATCAAGATTTCAGACGAGGTGACAAGGTGATCGATGAAGGTAGGGCAGTAAATGCAGTCTACATGGATTTTAGGAAGGCATCTGATAAAATCTCCCAAATTAGGTTGATCCAGATGATTAAGATGCACGTGTATAACAGTGATTTAGTCGCATGCATTCAGAAATTCCTCATTGATAGATGGCAGAGTGTTGTGCTGGAAGGGCAATCTTCATGCTGGAGTTCTGTGGACCTGTGATGGGTCGGTATGGGCAAGTTGGACCGAAGCGTCTGTTTCCACCCTGTATGACTATGATTCTAAAATTTACAGTGGGATATAGATCCGCTACTGAAATGGGCAGAGAAATGGCAGGTGGAGGATTGTGATCAATATGTGATTGTGCTTTTATTGATTAAATTGATTGAAGAAGGGAAACGGGCCTCTCGGCTGACTGAGTCCACGCCGACCATCGTCCACCCATTCACACTAGTCCTATGTTATCCCACTTTCACATTCACTCCCTACTTACTAGGGGCAATTTACAGAGGGCCATTAACCTATAAACTCCACGCTCTTTGGGGATGTGGGAGGAAACCAGTGCACCCGGATGAACCCACGCGGGCACAGAGAGAACTTGCAAACTCCGTACAGACAGCACCCGGGGTCAAATGACTGCAAAAACAAAACACGTCATTGTATCTCGGTGCAAGTGACATCGATGAATATAATTGAATTATAATTGATCAAACAATTGAATTATTAATTGATCAAAAATGATCAATTATCAATATCGATCAGTTTGATACTATTGATAAATAATCATAACTAATAGTCATTATTAATCAAATATTGAATATAAAGAGTTGGTCAATTTGGATTAACAATATCGATAATGTTGATTATTGATCGGATAATGATTGATCAATTATCAATTGATTAATTTTCGATTGATTAATTGAGTTAATGAATTGAATGATTGTAATGTTAATATAATAGTTTAGTGTATTGTTACAATGAAAAGAGTAATAGCAGTAGTGATGATGGTGGAGTGGTTGTCGGCGGGGGCTACGGACCTGGTTGCCGGTGCAGTCTCACACACCGCACTGGGCTGCCGGCGCCCGGAGTGTCCGCGCTGACAAACTGGAAGCAGTACTCGTGTGTCCCGCTCTCGAACACGGAGCAGTTGAACCGGGCGATGCTGTCCCCGGGCGGGAGCCAGCTCTGGGCGAGGACAGGCGGCCGGAGAGTAGTGGAGGGCGGGGAGGAGCCGGGTGGGTTGGTGGTGGCGAGGGAGGGCAGGGGGGAGCCGGAGTTGGGTGGGGTGAAGGTGGTGGTGGCGGCGGCAGTGGTGGTGGTGGTGGGCGAGAAGGAGTCGGGTGTGGTGGGGGTGGCGAGGGAGAGAGGGAGGGAACCGGTGGAGAGGGGGCCTGGAGGGGGGGTGATAGAGGGCGGTGTGGACCCTGGGGATGGGGTGATGGAGGGCGGTGTGGAGCCTGGAGGAGGGGTGATGGAGGGCGGTGTGGACCCTGGGGAAGGGGTGATGGAGGGCGGTGTGGACCCTGGGGAAGGGGTGATAGAGGGCGGTGTGGAATCTGGGGATGAGGTGATAGAGGGCGGTGTGGACCCTGGGGAAGGGGTGATGGAGGGCGGTGTGGAGCCTGGAGGAGGGGTGATAGAGGGCGGTGTGGACCCTGGAGGAGAGATGATATAGAGGGCGGTGTGGAGCCTGGGGAAGGGGTGATAGAGGGCGGTGTGGAGCCTGGGGATGGGGCGGCCAGGAGGAGTGAGGCCGGCAGCATCGGCGGCGGCGGCTGCGGCCACGCCCGGTACACGGTGACCCTGCCCCGGGGCCGGACGCAGGGAGGCGCAACCACCCTCACGGCGGCCGAGTGTCGGCACGGTGCGGCGGGCAGCTTCAGGGAGTACCGGGGCCGGACGGTGCGGCTCAGGAGCGGGGTGGGCGAGCAAGGGGAGCGCAGCGACACGGTCCAGGCGGAGCCCCGGCTCCTCGGCGGGCAGGGTAGCTCCAGCCTCACCTCCCACCCCGGGACCCCAGCCGGCTCCTCCGGCCCCTTCTCCAGCCCTGTCCCCGGCTCCAACTCCGGCCCCTCTGACTCTCCTGGCTCCTGGTCCTGGACCCTCCACGGCTTGGGATCTGGCCGCTCCAGCCGTGTCCCCGGCCCCCGCTCAAGCCCCCCCGGCCCGGACCCCCTCTCCGGCCCCGGCTCCCCCTCAAGCACCCCCGGCCCGGGGCCCCTCCCCGGTCCCCGATTCATCCCGGGCCCCTGTCCCCTCTCGGGCCCCCGTCCCAGCTCGGTCCTTGGCCCCCGCTGCAGCCCCCCCGGGCCGAGCCGCAGCTGCAGCCCCGGGCCAGGGCCGGTGTGCAGGGTGAGGGCCGGCTCGGCCCGCGGGCACAGGCGCTGGGCGCTGGAGAGGAGCAGCTGGAAGCGGCCGGGTGAGCGGGCGGACGAGGCGGCCAGCCACAGCTGGAAGCGGGGCCAGCGGACGGGCAGCGGGCGGCTGCTCCACTCGCCCAGCCTGAAGAGCAGTTCCCCGGCGCAGCGGAAGAGCGAGCAGTCGAGGTCCAGGGAGCCGGGCAAGGGGACGGGGCCGGGGACTGTGGCCAGGGTGCGGTTGGTGCCGGCTTCCACCAGGGTCAGGCTGAGGTTGTGGCCGCTCCCGTTCACCCCTCTCAAGTCCACGTGTACCGTCTGGTCACTCAGCGCAACATGCCAGGGTGGGCCGGACAGCCGGTAATTCAGCTGCCCATAGACCGCTGTAGTGGGGGAGAGGAGAGCATCTTAGTGGCGGTTATTGTCACGGGTACAGAGGTACAGTCAAAGCTTTATGTCCAGTCAGCGGAAAAACTACACAGGATACTACAAGGGATCAGTGGGTATGGAGAGAAGGCAGGTACAAGATACCGAGTTGGATGATCAGCCATGATCATATTGAATGGCGGTGCAGGCTCGAAGGGCCGAATGGTCTACTCCTGCACCTATTTTCTATGTTTCTATGATAGATTCCATATTCAGGGACAGTTTCTTCCCAGTTGGCATCAGACAACTGAACCATCCTCTCACCAACGAGAGAGCAGTCCTGAGCTGCCATCTACCTCATTGGGTCAGGCAGCATCTCTGGAGAACACACCCCGATGGTCTGGCATGCCTGATCTTAGTTTAGAAATACAGCGCGGAAACAGGCCCTTCGGCCCACCAGTCTGCACGCTACCACACGAGGGGCAATTTACAAATGTTACCAAACCCAGTTAACCTGCAAACCTGCATATCTTTGGCATGTGGGAGGAAACCAGAGCACCCGGAGAAAACTCATGAGATCACAGGGAGAACGTGCAGACTCCGCCCAGACAGCACCCATAATCAGGATGGAACCCGGGTCTCTGGCGCTGTAAGGCAGCAACTCTACCGCTGCGCCTCTGTATGTAGCATTAAATATAGTAGACATTTAGGTTGGTGGATGCTTTCTGATTCCACAATACACTTAATCTGGGTAACCGGACTGCGCGCTCTCCATGTGGCATCTAAATATGCCTTAGCAGGAAGAAGATTTCAAAGATCCCATCCTGCGTTTTGGATGTTCGACCTGCTTCTGGAAGGCGCTATAGGTGCATCAAATCCAGGACAAACACTCAGGAATAGTTGCTTTCCGATTATAACTATAAATTCAAATACACATGCACTGACTACACCGCCCAACAACGGACTTCCATCTGTATATATGGATAACGCCGCAGAATTTGAACCTGCAGATGCCCTTCTGTTTTTTTTGTTTTTTTTTTTCTGTTTCTTGTTTTTTGTGCTAAAATGCACTGAGTACGAGCAGCTTTCAGTTTCACTGTACATGTAGAAAAAATGGCATATCTATATCTAATTGGCCATTTTAAACAGTTACATATAATTACAATGTGGAAACAAGGAACTGCAGATGCTGGTTTACAAAATATGACGCAAAGTGCTGGAGTAAATCAGTGGGTCAGGCAGCATCTGTGGAGGGAATGGGCAGACGATGTTTCGGGTTGGGACCCTTCTTCAGACTGATGGAGTAGGGGGGGAGAAGGCTGGAAGAGAGGTGGGGGCGGGCCAAAGCCTGGCAAGTAATACAGGGGAGGGGTAGGTGGGTGGATAAAGGCCAGAGAAGGGTGAAGAGACACAAATGTGAGATAAGGAGAATAGCAGTTTGGGTTCGTTGATGTATTCAAGAGAGAGTGAGCTCTCGGGGGGCTAACGGAATCAAGGAATATGGGGAGAAAGCAGGAATGGAGTACTGGTTTTAGATAATCAGCCACGATCATATTGAATGGCGGTGCTGGCTCGAAGGGCCGAATGATCTACTCCTTCACCTATTTACAATGTTTCTATTATTGTTACATGTATTAATGTGCATGAAAACATTTGTTTTGCATGCTATCCAAACAGATCAGATAATCCTGTGTTCTCCAGAAATGTTGAGTTACGTCAGCACTTTGAGTCCTTCCCTCTAAACCCTTCCTATCTAAGGTAGACAAAAGTGCTGGAGAAACTCAGCGGGTGCAGCAGCATCTACGGAGCGAAGGAAATAGGCAACGTTTCGGGTCGAAACGTTGCCTATTTCCTTCGCTCCATAAATGCTGCTGCACCCGCTGAGTTTCTCCAGCACTTTTGTCTACCTTCGATTTTCCAGCATCTGCAGTTCCTTCTCAAACCCTTCTTATCTATATATCTGTCCAAATGTCTTCTAAGAGTAATAATTGTACCCGCGTCTATAGCTTCCTCTGGCAGCTTGTTCCAGGTACAGACTACCCTCTGAGTGAACAAGCTGACCCTGAGATGTCTTAAATCTTTCCCCCTCTCACCTTAATCCAGTGCCCTCTAGTTTTGGACTCCTCTACCCTGGGGATTGGACCGTGTGCGTTCCCTTTATTGTACACCAGCTCAGGACAAAGGCAGACCTTGGCGGCACTGAGTCACGAGTCACCACGCCTTGAAGAAGGAAGGTCAGATAAGGCCAGTTCTAAACAAAGGAGCTACGTTTCTGAATCAGAGGGAGACACTTGTGGCAACAATGCATGGAGTGTAAACGCAAGGAAGTCCAGCTGAACCTTCGAAAACAACCGCCCAGGAATATTGTGCTCAATTCTGCTCTGCCCGGTCCCATGGGTGGGTGGAGTCGTTGGAGAGGTTCGAAATATAGAATAGGTGCAGGAGTAGGCCATTTGGCCCTTCAATCCGATTCAACATGGCTGATCATCCAAAATCAGTACCCCGTTCCTGCTTTCTCCCCATATCCCCTGATTATATTAGCCCTGAGAGCTAAATCTAACTCTCTCTTCAAAACAGAGAGGAACCCCGAGGGCAAGGTCATGAGAATGGTTCCTGGATGGTGGGGCTCCTGTTACAATGATAGAGGGGAGATGTGACTCTACATAGAACAGTGCAGCACACATAACAGGCCATTCATCCCCCAATGTCTGTGCCCTATACGATGCCACGACCAACTATTATCTACCTGCACATTAATCCATATCTCTCCATCCCCTGTGCATATCCATGTGCCTATCCAGAACTCTCGGAGATGCCACTATCGTATCTGCCTCCACCACCACCTCTGGCAGCGAGTACCAGGCACCCACCACCCTCTGTGTAAAAAAACTTGCCTGCATAGAGTTTAGAATGTAGAACAGAACAGCACAGGAACAGGCCCTTCGGACAACAATGTCCATGGTGAACATGATGCCAAGTTAAATTAACCACCTCTGGCAGCAGCTGATCCCTATCCCTCCATTCCCTACATGTCCAAGTGACTATCTAAAAGACTCTGAAACACCACGATCATATCTGTTTCCATCACCACCCCTGCCAGTCACCAGAAAATAACTAGCCCCGCACATCTCCTTTAAACTTTCTCACTCTCTCATTAAAGTCATGCCTTCTAGTCTTTGACATTTCCACCCTGGGAAAAGGCTTCTGACCATCAACCATGTCAGTGGGGCAACATGACGTGGGGCCGAATAGAGGGGTAGGGGGAATCTGTTTAATTGCTGGAGAGATCAAGATTAGACATCACAAGAAAAAAAGTAAAGTGGGGTAATTTGGGGTGCATGAAGCCTTGGGGCCTGTCCCACTTGGGCGTCATTTGCGCGTAATTTACGCGACATTATTTACGCGTCACGACGCACGCGTCGTGACACGCACGTGATGCACACGGTCGCGCGCGGCGCCCAGGATTTTGGGATTCACAAAATCTTCGCGCGCCACCTGCGTGACGCGCATATGGCGGCCAAGTGGGACAGGCCCTTTATGCATCTGAAACTCACTGCCTGCAGCGATAATAGAAGACCAATCATGACCTTCAAAAGAGAATTGGATAAAAACAGTCATGTTTCAGGATTAGCAGACCATTCGGCCCGCCATCGGAACCTATATATGCCGAAGGTCCCGACCTAAAACATTATCTGCCGATTCCCTCCACAGATGCTGCCTGACCCATTGAAATCCTCCAGCGCTGTGTGTTTTGCTCAGGATCCCGCCATCTGCAGTCCTTTGTGCCTCCGATCTACACTGATCCCAGCACTTTCCCAGCACTTGGCCCGCGGTCTTCTCTGCGTTGATGATTTGAGAGCCCATCTGAATACTTCTCAAAAGTTGTGAGATGCTCTGCCTCCATCGCTGCCGATTCAAAACCATCTCTCTGGCTGACAAAGTCCCATCCTCGAGTCCTGGCAACATCCTCGGAAATCTCAGCACTCTCTCCAGATTAATAACATCTTTCCCATAGCAGGGTGACCAAAACTGAACCCCACTCCAAATGCGGCCTCGCCAATGTTTTATACAAATGTAAAGTAACGTCCCAATGCCTATACTCAATACGCTGCCTGATGAAGGCCAATATTCTCGACCACCCTATCTATCTGTGACACCAATTTCAGGGAACTGTGTACCCGCACTCCCTCTACTCGACCACATCCCCCAGGGCCCTGCCATTCACCGTGATGGTCCTGCCCTGGTTTGAGTTCCCAAAACGGAACATCTTGGCGCTTATCTGATGGCAGAGATGGGTTGGGCCGAAGGGCCTGTTTCCGTGCCGTATGCCCCACTATTCCCAACTGCGGAAATATTTCCCTTTACCCTGTGCACCGTTTCACCGACACTGGTTATCTCGCAGTGAAGCCAGGAACTGCAGATGCTTGATCACAGAAGAGGACACAAAGTGCTGGAGTAACTCGGCGGGTCAGGCAGCATCTCTGGAGAACATGGATATCAGTCTGAAGAAGGGTCTCAACCCGAAACGTCACCTGTCCATGTTCTCCAGAGGTGCTGCTCGACCCGGTGTTACTCCAGCACTGTGTGTATCCGCATAGTAGAGTCAGACCCGGGTTAATTCTCACCGTGAATCTTATTCTCATAGAGAACCGGGCACAACAGCAGTTCAGGGAGCTTCACAAAAGCACTCTCAGCCCAATGACAAATCCCAGCCTGGAGATGGGTCCGGACCCGAAACATCGCCTGTCCACCCCCCTCCCAGCCCCAAGCCCCGGCCACACTCACCGCATCCACACAACAGCAACAGCAGCGGCAGCAACGGAGCGGCCGGCCGCCCACCGCCTCCTCCCGGGGCAGCCCGCACACCCATCCCGTTGTCCGGGCCGCTGGGGCGGGCGGTGACTCTGGGTGACACGGGGTGTCCCAAGGCAAGGGTGACTGACCCTCCTGGCCACCCCGCGATCCAGTCTGTCCAAGGCGGGGCGGCGGGGACCGGACCACACACACCCCGCAGCAGAGTTGCTGTACAGCCCGCTCTCCCAGTCCCAGCCCCGCTCCCGGCCGCGCCCCGCAGTCTGGCTCCGGGTCTGTGTGTGTCTGTCTGTGTGTCTGCCCGGGTCAGCTTGGTCCGAGCCTCAGTCTCTGTGACCGCCTGCTCTCTCCCTGTCTAACCGGCAGTGCGGCTGGTTCCCTGACTCAGTCTGACTCTCTGTCCCACAGTCCGTCTGACTGTCTCGTCCTGTCCCTCCCCCCCCCCCCCCCCCCCCCCCCCCCCCCATCTCCCCCCTCACCATCTCCCCCCTTCCCGCCGCCCCTCTCAACACGACCCCAAACGTCGCCTGCTCATCCCCGGCACAGATGCCGCCTGTCTGGCACAGATAGGGGAGACAGTCAGATCCTTCCCCCTAGGGTGGAAATGTCAACTAGAGGGCACAACTTAATGTGAGAGGGGCAAAGTTTAAAGGTCATGTACGAGGCAAGTCTTTTTAAGGCTTCAAGGTCAGTTTGTTGTCACATGTACCAGTTAAGGTACAGTTAAGGTACAGTGACATTTGAGTTACCGTACAGCCAAACTAAGTGAAAAGCAACAAGCCAACACCCACATAAAAGTTAACATAAACATCCAGCACAGTGGATCCCACATTCCTCACTGTGATGGAAGGCAATGAAGTTCAATCTTCTTCCTCTTGTGGGCGCCTGTAAGGGGGCCTGTCCCACTTGGCCGTCACTTATGCATCACGCAGATGGCAAACAAAGATTTTGTACATCACAAAATCCTGTGGCGCTGCACATGGCCGCGCGTCACTGCCTATGTCATCGCGCACCATGCGTGCATCGCGTGTCGTGACACGTAAATGATGTCGCGTAAATTACATGCAAATGACGGCAAAGTGAGACAGGCCCTTAAAGCGCTGACATGTGTGGTGGTGGAGGCAAACACCATAGTGGTGTTTAAGGGACTTTCCGATAGGCATGTGGATATGCAGGGAATGGAGGGATACGGATCATGTATAGACAGACAAGAGTTGGTCTTGGCATCAAGTTAGGTATAATCACTATGGGCTGAAGGGCCTGTTTCCATCCTGTACGATGCTGCCTGACCCACTGAGTACTTCTAGCAAAAAGTGGTACCTCAGTTTCCCATTAAATCTTTCCCCATCCAACTTAATCCCATGTCCTCTTGATTCCCCAACTCTGGGTAAAAGACTGTGCATTCACCCTCATGATGTTATGAGAGGAGGGAATGATGAAGGCAGGAGGCTTTGTTCAGGGAGGTAGGTCCACTGAGCACACACAGGAAGAGGATCCATTCACAGCTGAAGGCTCACGTTAAATGCCAGGAAGGAGTGCGTGTTGGATTCAACATCTGAGAGAGATTGCCAGGATGTTTCGTGAGACTTAGCGCAGGTCGGAGAGATGGGTCTGGACGAGTGCATGCAACAGGAAGCAAGGGGGGGGGGGGTAATTGTATTGAACACTCCAGGACCCCACCAACCTCTGTGCCTGCTTAGTGCCGCTGAAGGGGCTTTTGGATACGCACATGGAACTGCAGGAAACAGAGGGGTATGGATCACATGCAGGCAGTGGAGATCAGTTTAGGTTGGCATCATGTTCAGAACAGACATTGTGGGCCGAAGGGCCTGTACTGTACTGTTCTGTGATGTTCCCACAATTACCTGGCTATTTCAGATTAACACCACTAAATTATTTTACTCGTGAGTCTGGCACATGGACTCTATGGAATTTAGGTTCTATAAATATGTAGTCAGTCCTTCAGCCCAACTTGCCAATGCTGACCAAGATGCTCCATCTACGCTAGACCAACCTGCCTGCATTTGCCCATATCCCTCTAAACTTTCCTACCGATGTATCTGTCCAGTGTCTTTTAAATGTTGTGATAGTACCTGCCTCAACTACCTCATCTGGCAGCTTGTTCCATACACCCACCACCGTGAAAAAGTTGCCCCTCAGGTTCCTATTAAATCTTTCCCCTCTCACCTTAAACCTATGTCCTCTGGTTCTTGATTCCCCTACTTTGGGTAAAAGACTGTGTCCATTCAGCCTATTTATCCCCCTCATGATAAACCTCTATAAGATCACCCTCAGCCTCCTGCGCTCCAAGGAATAAAGTCCTGGCCTGCCCAACCTCTCCCTGTAGCTCTCGAGTCCTGGCAACATCTTTGTAAAAGGATTGTCATTAGCTTTTCTCTCATAATCCAGGTAATAAACTGTTTGTAGATCCATCACCTATACATGATTTTTAAGAACACAGTAAAAAAGAAACACTTGGGGTGTCAGAGAAATAACCACTGGTGATTAGATTATTCATGGTAGTGTTCATCAGAAAATGATTTCAATAGACAATAGACAATAGGTGCAGGAGTAGGCCATTCAACCCTTCGAGCTAGCACCGTCATTCAATGTGATCATGGCTGATCATCCCCAATCAGTACCCCGTTCCTGCCTTCTCCCCATATCCCCTGACCCCACTATCTTCAAGAGCTCTATCTAGCTCTCCCTTGAAAGTATCCAGAGAACCGGCCTCACCCGAATTCCAAAGACTCGCAACTCTCTGTGTGAAAAATGTCCTTTTGCTCTGAAACCTTTTCTTCATTTCCCTTGTTCTCTGATGCATCCCTCATAAGTAACCAATGTAAACCATTTTCAAATGTGAACGTTGAGTGGAGCAAGTTGACTGAAGACTGGTTTTCGTGGTGCAGGGAACTCAGCAGAAAGCAAAGATGGATCGTGGAGTTGTGCAGCAGAGAAACAGTTTAATTTATTGTCACGTGTACTGAGATACAGGGAAAAACTTTTGTGGTGTGCTAATCAGTCAGCAGAAAGACAACGCATGATTAGATAAATCCAAGGCAGACAAAAATGCTGGAGAAACTCAGCGGGCGCGGCAGCATCTATGGAGCGAAGGAAATAGGCAACGTTTCGGGCCGAAACCCAAGTGGGTCAGGCAGCATCGCTGGAGAACACATTGAGAAATCACCCCGATGATCTGACATGCCTGACCTTAGTTTAGAAATACAGCGCGGAAACAGGCCCTTCAGCCCACCAGTCTGCACGCTGACACACGGGGGGCAATTTACAAACGTTACCAAACCCAGTTAACCTATAAACCTGCATATCTCTGGCACATGGGAGGAAACCGGAGCACCCGGAGAAAACTCATGAGATCACAGGGAGAACGTGCAGACTCCGCGCAGACAGCACCCATAGTCGGGATGGAACCCGGGTCTCTGGAGCTGTGAGGCAGCAACTCTACCGCTGCGCCTCTGCATGTAGCATTAAATATAGCAGACATTTAGGTTGGTGGATGCTTTCTGATTCCACAATACACTTAATTGGCCATTTAAAACAGTCACATATAATTACAATGTGGAAACAAGGAACTGCAGATGCTGGTTTACAAAATATGACACAAAGTGCTGGAGAAAATCAGTGGGTCAGGCAGCATCTGTGGAGGGAATGGGCAGACGATGTTTCGGGTCGGGATTTTTCTTCAGACTGATGGAATGGGGGGGAAGGGGGGGGGAGGCTGGAAGAGAGGCGGGGGCGGGACAGCCTGGCAAGTGATAGGTGGATCCCTTGGGTTTCGGCCCGAAACGTCGCCTATTTCCTTTGCTCCATAGATGCTGCCGCACCCGCTGAGTTTCTCCAGCATTTTTGTCTACCTTCGATTTTCCAGCATCTGCAGTTCCTTCTTGAACATTAGACAAATCCAATTACTCAATGAACAATTCACCATTCAGGTCCACTTTAAAGCTGACCCACTGAGTTACTCCAGCTCTTTGGGTCTTTATTTGTAAACCAGCAGTTTCTACAGGTTGAATATATCTTATTGTATTCTCTGAAGTCCATGGTTTCTGGCCGATTTGAAATCTTAAATCTTGAAAATCACGCAATGCAAAGTTACAACAAACCTGACCTTCCATCTACTGAAGAAAGACACAAAAAGCTGGAGCAACTCAGCAGGCCAGGCAGCATCTCTGGAGAAAAGGAATGGGTGACTTTTCACGTCGGACTGAAGAGGGGTCTGAAGAAGGGTCTCGACCACCACCAAGAACCCCCAGCACCAAGAACCAAGAACCAAGACCCGAAAACATCACCTATCCCCTTTCTCCAGAGATGCCTATCTTCGGTTTCAGCCAGCATTTGCAGTTCCTTCCTATACCTTCCATTTATTTCATTGGAGAAGTTCAAACTATCTATAATCAGACTTTACTGGACTTTATCTTGCATTAAACGTAATTCCCTTTATCCTGATTCTGTACACGATGAACAGCTTGATCGTCATCATGTATAGTCTTTCTACTGACACGCAACAAAAAGCTTTTCACTGTACCTCGGTGCACGTGACAGTAAACTAAACTAAACCAAACCAGTTTTCTTTGATTTACTGACGAGGTTACGCAAGGCTTTGGGAAGAAATTATCTTTTGCTATCTTGGGACAGTCCCGGTTTCTCCTGCTCCTCCATCTGCTTGCCCTGATCCTCCCCGCCCCTCCCCATCCCAGCAATCTGGGCTTTGCTTCCATTTCCTTACAGCCAAGGTCCAGCCCTTCCGTTCGTTCGTTGCAGTCTCTCACTCACTCACTTCCTACCAGTTGATTCAGGTGCCACTGTGTCTTCCTTTTTAACCCAGTGTTGACTTTCCTGTGACGCCTCTTTCCGCACCGCAGACAAAGAAAAATAAACGCAGCAAAGACAAAATGCAAAAAATGCTAAAAGTACAGTAATACATCGTTATTCCTTGCAGCACGGGAGGCTGAGGGGTGATCTTATAGAGATGTATAAGATCATGACAGGAATGTCTCGGGTGAATGTACAGACTTTTAACCAGAGTAGTGGAATCAAGAACCAGAGGATATAGGTTTAAGGTGGATGGGAAAGATGCAATAGGAACCGGAAGGGCAACTTCTTCACACAGAGGGTGGTGGGTACATGGAACAAGCTGTCAAAGGAGGTAGTTGAGACGGGTACGACTACAACATTTAAATGTACATTAGACTAAGTGGGACCTGTTGGATCCCAGTCACCACAGGGGTGTGTGGGTGGTGGGGGGGGGGGGGGGGGGGGTGTGGGTGTTGTGGGGGGGGAGGGTGTGTGTGGAGGGGAGGGTTGTGGGGGTGTTGTGGGGGGAGAGGGGGAGTTGTGTGGGGGGAGGTGTGTGTGGGGGGGGAGGGCAGTGGGGGGGGGGAGTGGGGGTTGTGTGGGGGTGTTGTGGGGGGGGTTATGGAGGGGGGTGTTGTGTGGGGGGGGGGGGGGGGGAGGGGTGGGAGGGGGAGGGGGGGGGGGGGTGTGGGGGGGGGGAGAGGGGGTGTGGGGGGGGGGGGGTGTGTGTGGGGGGAGGGGGGTGTGTGGGGGGAGGGGGGGTGTGGGGGGGGTGTGTGTGGGGGGGGGGGGGGTGTGTGTGGGGGGGAGGGGGTGTGTGTGGGGGGGGGGGGGGAGGGATGTGTGTGGGGGGGGAGAGAGCTCGGAGAAAAGATGGGGAAGAGCCATGGAGGAGAGTCCGGTATCACGGGGGAGGGGGGCAGGAGCCAGCGTGAGGAAGGGGTTGGCGGTACGATGGGGACTGACAGCGGGCGCTGATCGCTGGTCACTTCGCTGGTCATTCTTCTCCGCAGGGATCAGAGTCTATGCTTTCCGTTTGCCGACATAGGCGCCATCTCCGACTCCGTGCTGGGCTGGGCTGGGTCAGGCCGTTTCCAGTCCCTCCCTCCGAAACTTGTGTCCGGTTGGAGACCTTCGCCGGCCATCCAGAGCCTCCTGCAGCTCCAGTAAAGACGCGATGGCACAGGAAAGGGCGGACCATCCGGTGGAGTGACAGTGGAAGGGACCAATCCGCGCGGCGCTGAATGGCAGGAGAGGCAATCGATCTGCGCATGCACGTTTTTAAGATGTTTTAAACCTCGATAACTCTTACCAGCTTCCACCGATCGGAATGAAACATGGTGCAATCACAGCACAGGAGAACGGTGAGTAAGCTGGCGAACAATTGTAGCGCTATCGTTTTTGCACAAATAGAATAATCGCCAAACTGGAACATAACAAGATCAGTTAGACAGAGAGAGAGAGATAGAGAGATAGAGAGACAGAGAGAGAGATAGAGACAGAGAGAGAGATAGACAGAGAGAGAGAGATAGACAGAGAGAGAGAGAGACAGAGAGAGAGAGAGAGACAGAGAGACAGATAGACAGAGAGATAGATAGACAGAGAGATAGATAGACAGAGAGATAGATAGACAGAGAGATAGATAGACAGAGAGATAGATAGATAGAGAGAGATAGAGAGAGACAGAGAGAGAGATACAGAGAGAGACAGAGAGAGAGACAGACAGAGAGAGAGACAGACAGAGAGAGAGACAGACAGAGAGATAGATAGACAGAGAGATAGATAGACAGAGAGATAGATAGACAGAGAGATAGATAGAGGTAGAGATAGATAGATAGAGATAGGTAGGTGGATAGATAGATAGGTGGATGGATAGATAGGTGGATGGATAGAGATAGATGGATGGATAGAGATAGATGGATGGATAGAGATAGATGGATGGATAGAGATAGATGGATGGATAGAGATAGATGGATATAGAGATAGATATAGAGACAGGCTGACAGTCAGACAAATAGATAAATAGATAGATAGATATAGAGATAGAGAGATAGATAAGAGATAGGAAAGGTTTGGATGGACATGGGCCTAACGTTGCTGGGTGGGGCTAACGTAGTTGGGGCATCCTAGTCAGCATTGGCAGGATGGGCTGAAGGGCCTGTTTCCGTGCTATATGACGCTATAAAAATAAATGTAATCAAGTAAGAAAGTCAGAAATAGATAAAGGGGCATGACAAAAACCTGAGAGAAATATGAAACGGTTAAACCGGGTTTTGTTGATAGTGAGAACAGAGATGAACATAGAACAGAGAACACACGAACAGGCCCTTCAGCCCACAATGTCTGTGCCGAACATGATGTGTAGACTATTTAAAACTAAACTAAATCTCTTATCTCCTGCACACAATCCATATCCTTCAGTTCCCGGTGTATCCACATGACTATGCAAAGTCCTCATGGACACCACTGTCATATCAGCACGTTCCAGGCACCCACCACCCCCCTTTTACATACCTGCTCTTTTTTTTAAACTTTGCCCCTTTCACCTTAAAGCTGTGCCCTGTATTATTTGATATTTCCATCCTGGGAAAAAGATTCTCACTGTGTACCCTCTTCATTCCTCTCATAATTTGATATACTTCTATCAGATTTCCCCTTAACTTCTGGCATTCCAGCGAAAACAATCTAATTCTGTCCAACCTCTCCCTGTTACTAACACCTTGCGAGATGAGGTTTGACATACCAAAGATGCACATTGGTTACAGGGCAACACAGCAGCGCAGTGGATAGAGCTGCCTCACAGCGCCAGAAACCCGGGTTTGATCCTGATCTCGGGTACTTACTGTCTGTGTGGAGTTTGCATGTTTTCTCTGTGACCGCATGGGTTTCCTCCGAGTGCCCCGATTTCTGCCCACATCCCAAAAACTTGCTGGTTTGTACATTAATTGGCCCTGGTGTGTCCCAAACCCCTCCAGCCCACATACACACCTCGCCCCCCCCCCCCTTCCCTCCCCTTCTCCCCTCCCACACATGAAGAGGAGGGGGATGAGGGGAAGTGCTGGGGGATGAGGGGAAATGAGCCGCCCCTGCACAGTTAGGGGCTATGGATGAGTGGTGGAATATTGTGTTGGGGGAACGGGTTGCGTTGGGGAACCAGGCCTCCTGTATGACTGGGACCCAACAGGTCCCACTTAGTCTAGTTGTAAATAAAAGGGATACGACTATAAATATATAATAGAAAAACATTCCATATGCAGGAATGTTGACAATTCAAACATGTGGAAGACCTCTGCCATAAGATTCACATTGAATTTATTGTTTGTTCCAATAGATGTACATCATTTGGAAGACAGTAATGAGTCGCTGATGATGTTCGTAAGCACTTGCTTATGCTGTGTTCATCCATGCAGCATCCTGTTGATGTTCAGCTTCCACCATTCCACCACAATGACCGTGGTAAGTGCCTGAATTCCACTTTGCAGTGGTCACAGTCGCTCATACTCGCCACAATCCATGGGCCGGGAGCAAAATGCGGTGCAGACCGTCACTGGTGAGCTGTCAGTCTTGCGTCAGGAAGAGGTTTGGGTAGAAGCGCAGGCTTTCCACGGAATCGTCACGGCAGAGGTGGCCAAACTTCTCGGCGAGCAGCAGCCTAGGATTCAAACAGGGCAGATGTGGAACCGTGTTCAGCACCATTCACCAATGGTAAACCTAGTGAGCATTACTCACCTCTCCTTGGCCAGCAGAACCGAGATGCCCACCAGCTTGGCGTACTCTTCTGAACTGAGGACGCCTCGCTCTGACACCTGCACCCGGGGGGAAGAGAAATCATATCACTCGTTGTTAGCCAGCAGAGAAAAAGGAACATTAATGTACATATAAATATGTCTGATAATTTAGTCAGTCACACAGCACAGAAACAGGCCCTTTGGCCCATCTCGCCCATGCCCCACTCTCCACTAGTACCACCTGCCTGCACTTGGCTCATATTCCTCCAAGATAGACACAAAAAGCTGGAGTAACTCAGTAGGACAGGCAGCATCTCTGGAGAGAAGGAAAAGGTGACGTTGTGGGTCGAGACACTTTGTCTGAAGAAGGGTCTCAACCCGAAACGTCACCCATTCCTTCTCTCCAGAGATGCTGCCTGTCCTACTGAGTTACTCCAGCTTTTTGTGTCTATCTTCGGTTCAAACCAGCATCTGCAGTTCCTTCCAACACATATGCCTCCAAACCTATTCTGTCCATGTACTTGTCCAAATGTCATTTAAATGTTGTTATAGTCCCTGCCACAACTACCTCCTCTGGCAGCTCGTTCCATACACCCACCACCGCCCGCGTGAAAAAGTTGCCCCTCAGGTTCCTATGGAATATTTTCACTCTCACCTTGAACCTGTGACCTCTGGTTCTCGATTCCCCTACTGGCATGGAGGTGACATTCATGTAGATGAGGCATTTGGTCAGCATGGGCAAGTCGGGCTGAAGGGCCTGTTTCCACGGTGTAAGACTCAATGACCACACATTACTGCAGGGGCGGAAAACTCGGGGGGGGGGGGGGGCCCCCACAGGGGACGTGTCCCCCCCATGTTTTGAGAGGTGGGGGACACCCCCCCCCCCCCCCAAGTTTTTGACATCCGGATTTTAAAATCTCCGCTTTCCGCGGACAGTGGAGGTGGGACTGCTGATCGAGGGCGCCGATTGGACGATAGACACATCAGTCAGCAGGGAATGGGGGCGGGACATGATGATTCAGCATGATGATTGGCGGAGGGAGGAGTTGGGGGGGGGGGGGGGGACTGAGGATAAAGCGCAGTGATTGGAGGAGTGAGACTGTGGCACAGACCTGCGCCTCATCCGTAGCCAGGATCGATCCCGGTCTCCGGCGCTGTTCCGTCCCCACCCGACTGACCCCCCCCCACGGGTGGCCAGAGAGCTCGGGAGCCAGAGCGTGCAGGAAATATGGCCAGCGCGGAGATGCAGCGCTGTTATTCCGTCAGTCCAGTCAGGTCTGTAGTTAGGCAGAGTTGAGCTGCATTTAGCGCTGGATTGAGCTTCCGAAGCCTCGCGTATGTGCTTGAGGTCGCCAAAAAATTGTGTACCCCCGTCCCCTCCATGTTTTGCTAGCGAGTTTCGTGCCTGCATTGCTGTGTTTATATATGTAGTATCTTTCATCTGATCGGCTCACATGACGTTGTCATTTAGATGATGATTTATGGTCTGTACTGAACATTCAACTGTGGCAACAGTGTTCATTAACGCGCTGATCCTAGACGCGAGATCCCTTACCGTCTCCAGAGCTGAAGCAATCATTTCATCTTCATTATGTGACTGGAGTTGAACCACCATCACTCCACTGTCAAAAACACGCAATCTGCACAATAAATAAATCTTCTGTTAATTAAAACAAGACTTGGTTTCTAACTTGCTCTCATCTCTCCAACCCTGACATGAACTATCTCCAACTCTTCCCATCCCTTCCCTGACTACATCTCCTTCTTCCACTTTCCCCTCCACATCTGCTCAGTGCCTCCATCCGTACGTGATGTCGACAGATGTTTGCTTCGTTTAATTTAGATACAGCATGGAAACAGGCCCTTCGGCCCACCGAGTCCGCACCAACCATTCACACGTTCAATGTTATCCCACTTTCTCATTCACTCCCTAAATACAGACGACAACTTACAGGAGCCAATTAACCTACAAACCAGCACGCCTTTGGAATGTGGGAGGAAACCGGGGCACCCGGAGAAAACCCACGCAATCACAGGAAGAACGTGCAAACTCCGCTCAGACTGCACCCGTGGTCAGGATGCAACCTGGGTCTCTGGCGCTGTAAGGCAGCAGCTCTACAGTTGCGCCACGTTGCAGCCTAAAGTCTGAATGTTACCAACCAGAAACGTTGTGTGTCCATTCCCTCCACAGAGACAGCCTGACCTGCCGAGTTCCTCCAGCATTCTGTGTCTTTCTCAATTCCAGTGCCTGCAGCTCGATGTGTCTTCTGTTGCCCTTCACTGTGACTGACAGGGACATCACCAGATTATCTAGACTCCTGCACAACTGCCTTCCCACTCTCTCCCTTTCCCAGATTGAAGGGAAATGTCTGATACCATCATTATCGCTGGTCATTCAGGAAATATCCAAATGTTTTATAGTACAATAAACTCTATGACACAATGAGGATCTTGCTTATATTGTTTCCCATGTTCAATCTTTTCCAGTAAAGAAGTACCCCGATGTGTCGTCAGCTGAACGTACGATACCAATGCTTTCAATGTCTCCATCATTCCCGCCAAACTCTGGAAACTGGGTCTCTGCGCATCCCTCTGCAACTGGATTCTCTACTTCCTCAGTGGAGATTGGCCATGACACTTCTCACTATTATCTAGAATTATTAATTTATTGTATCCATGAATATTGTATATTTCTCTGTGTGTTTATGGGAATGTTATGCTGCAGCAAGTAACAATGTTAGGTTGTCGGTGCATATGAAAATTAAATGCTCTTGAGTCTTGCTGCGATATATTAATAATTGCAAGAAATCAAATGACTCGAGTGTGTGGAACGGGTGATCAGCTCGTCAGTGGATGGGGAGAACAAGCATCAACTGATAATTGTCATCTACTGACTACATGCATAATTAGTATAGACACGCGTCCACTTGCCTCATTGGTAGTTTCAGATCCTCGAACATTTTACAAGCATTCACTAAATCTTCTGGTGAGAGAAGCTGATGGAAACAAGATACAATCGTTACCAAAGGCATTGTTATTAATAGGAACAAGTCATGGTGTTATACTGCACAGAAACAGACCCTTCCACCCACCTTGTCCATGCCGACCAAGTTGGCATACTGGGCCAGTTCCCTTTGCCTGGATTTGGCCCATATCCCTCTAAACTCGTCTCCAGTTGGTTCAGAATGCTGCTGCTCGCCTTTTAACTGGGACTCGAAAGAGGGAGCACATATCGCCAATTCTGGCCTCCCTACACTGGCTCCCGGTGCACTTTCGAGTTCATTTTAAGATACTGTTATTTGTTTTTAAATCTCTGAATGGGCTCGCCCCGCCTTACCTCTCTGAGCTGCTCCACCCATACGCTCCAGCCCGGTCCTTCAGGTCAGCTGGTCAGCTGCTCCTGGAGGTACCGAGGTCTAATCGGAAGCTCCGAGGGGATAGAGCCTTCTTTGTTGCTGCTCCGGCACTCTGGAACACCCTGCCGTTGCACATCAGACAGGCCCCCTCATTGTCCATCTTCAAATCCAGTGTTAAAACACATTTGTACTCCCTGGCTTTTGACCATGCCTGAGACTTTGCTTCTGTTTTTGGTGTTTTTAATGTTTCTTTATTTTACATGTCTTTTCCTACTATTTCTTTTGATTGTTATTTTTGGTGTGTATTAACTTTTTTGTCAATGATTAGTGATGTACAGCACTTTGTTGCAAATATGATTGTTTTTAAAGTGCTCTATAAATAAAATTATTATTATTATTATTAAACCCTTCCTATCCATATATCTGACCAAATGTCTTTTAAACGTCGTAATTGTATCCACCTCTATAGCTTCCTCTGGCAGCTCGTTCCAGATACAGACTACCCTCTGAGTGGAAAAGTTGCCCCTGAGGTCCCTCTTCAATCTCTCCCCTCTCATCTTAAGCCTGTGCCCTCTAATTTTGGAATCCTCTACTCTGGGAAAAAGACTGTGAGTGTTCACTTTATCCGTGCCCCTCATGATCTTGTACACCTCAATAAGGTCACCCCTCAGCCTCCTACGCTCCGAAGTAAAAAGTCCCAACCTCTCCCTGTAACTCAAGCCCGCAAGCCCAGGTAACATCCTGGTGAATCTCTTCTGCACCCTTTGCAACTTAACGATTCTTCCTGTAGCTGTAGTTGTAAAACTGCAGTTGTACAGGGTCTTGGTGAGACCACACCTGGAGTATTGTGTACAGTTCTGGTCTCCTAATCTGAGGAAAGGCATTCTTGCCATAGAGGGAGTGCAGAGAAGGTTCACCAGACTGATTCCTGGGATGTCAGGACTGTCATATGAAGAAAGACTGGATAGACTCGGCTTGTACTCGCTAGAATTTAGAAGATTGAGGGGGGATTTATAGAAACTTACAAAATTCTTAAGGGGTTGGACAGGCTAGATACAGGAAGATTGTTCCCGATGTTGGGGAAGTCCAGAACAAGGGGTCACAACTTAAGGATAAGGAGAAAATCTTTAAGGACCGAGATGAGGAAAACATTTTTCACACAGAGAGTGGTGAATCTCTGGAATTCTCTGCCACAGAAGGTAGTTGAGGCCAGTTCATTGGCTATATTTAATATGGGAGTTAGATGTGGCCCTTGTGGCTAAAGGGATCAGGGGGTATGGAGAGAAGGCAGGTACAGGATACTGAGTTGGATGATCAGCCATGATCATATTGAATGGTGGTGCAGGATCGTAGGGCCGAATGGCCTATTCCTGCACATATTCTCTATGTTTCTATGTTTCTAAAACAGATAAAAATATTGCTTTACAATGTTTAAACATACGGTCACAAAACGAAAAGCGATACTTGAACAATTGAATTTTGCACACCCTGGGTGCTAGTTTTAATGAACGACTGAGCTGCAACTTTAAGCACAGGTTGGCTGGTCAATGACAATAAATTACAATGTGAAAAGTCTGTTAACAGTCTGCCTTGGATGTAAAGTCAGCTGAAGGCCACCTTTAATGGGTCCAGATGTTATTCTGTGAAGGGTGAGAAACAATTTGCACAGAGTGTGGCATTACCTCCATTCCTCGAGCCCGGTTCGTTAAACAATAGACCTCGGTCAGAGCCATCATTCCACCTTGTTCCTGTCAAGTTCAAAAGAGGTTTCAAAATAATTACATCCTCCAGGAACTGTGTGAACATTTCTTCGCCACGTAACAAAATGGTGCCATCTCCCCGTTGCTAACTATTTCAACTCCCATTCCCACACTGACCTTTCTGTCCTGGGCCTCTTCCACTGTCCGAGTGAGGCCGCATGCAAACTGGAGGGACAGCACCTCATATTCCACTTGGATAACTCACAACCCAACGGGGTGAACATTGAATTCTCCAATTTTAGGTAACCACACTACCACCCTCCTCTCCCTTCTTCCCCCATCTCCGCCCTCACACAATACAATTTATTTGTCACTTGAACCTCATAGAGGCTCAAATGAAATGTTGTTTCTGCAGTCATACACACAAGAAAAAAAGACCCAAGACACAACACAATTTACACAGACATCCATCACAGCGCATCTCCTCCTCGCTGTGATGGAAGGCAAAAAAACGTATCTCTCCGCTGCACTCCCCATTCCCCTCCCGATATCAGAGTCAAAGTCCCTGGCGGGCGATGGCAATTGTCCCGCGGCCATTAACGCAACGCCGGGTGATGCAAGGCCACGCTCCGGGTCTTGTTGTTGGAGCCCCCAGCGGGCGCTAGCAAAGTCCCGCAGCCGTTGTCCAAGCCGCGCCGGGCGATGTAAGGACCCGCTCCAGGTCATCCTCGACCCCGCGACTCAGGCGGGTGAAGTCGCCGTTGCGGAAGCCCCGAAAAGCGGTCTCCCAGCAGGGACCCGCGGGCTCCCGGTGTCACTGTCCACCGGACCTGCGGTAAGCCTCCGAATCCCCGGGGTGGGGTCGCAGCCAAGCACCACCACAGCTCCACCCACTCCGAAGCCGGCCAGCTCCATGATGGTGAGTAGGTCCGCAGCTCCGTGACTGGAGCCCCAGGTCGTTCCTGCTGGAGGCCGCTCCACGTTGCAGTCCCAACGACAACGGAGACCCGACAGTGAAAAGGTCGGGTTCTCCGTGCAGGGGAAAGATTTTAAAAGTTCCCCCCCCACCACATGCACGCACACACACCATCAAAAAAAAATAAAAACTACATTAAAACGGGACAAAAAATAACAAAAAGACAGACGCGAGTCGCGCCGCCCACCGTTCCTCTTCTTCCCCCTTCCCTCTTCCACCTCTCCCCTGTACCCCACCATGCCACATCTTCCCCCTTCCACCTCTTCCCCACCCCCCCCCCCCCCCACCTTCATCCTTCCTCTAGCTTCACAATTCGCAACTTCAATCCTTTTGTTTCACACCTTCTGTCTTCATATCCGGCCTCTGTCCAATAAACTACCTTCATCTCTATCTATCTATTACATGCCAGGCTTTGTCCCACTCCTCCTCTCTTCCGGCTTTCTTCCCCTCGTCCCAACCCAACATCAACTATCCATGTTCTCCAGAGATGCTGCCAGACCCGCTGAGTTACTCCGAACATCAGTATTTGTTTTACAAAGGCGACGGCTTTGGAATGAATCGATTTTTAGTCCAAATCCACCCTGGTTTCATTTGGGATTCAGAATTCTGGGCAGCACCACAGCGGCTGAGCTACTGCCTTGAACCGCCAGAGACGCAGGTTTGATCCCGACTACAGGTGCTGTCTGTATGGAGTTTGTACGTTCTCCCCGTGAGTTTTCTCTGAGTACTTCGGTATCCTCCCACACTCCAAAGACGTACAGGTTTGCAGGTCGATTGGCTTTGTATAAAACATATACAGTTGTCCCCAGTGTGTGTAGGGTAGTGTTAATGTGAGGGGATCGCTGGTCGGTGCAGACTCGGTGGGCCGAAGGTCCTGTTTCCGCGCTGTATCTCTAAACTAAACTAATCCGGTTGAGTTCAGGCCCTGGCAGGTGGGGTGGGGAAGAGACACGCAGATTTGCTCACCTCCAAGGGGGCGTGCAGCATCGCCACCAGTTGCTTGGCCAGTTCCTTGTGGTAGTTTGTTCCCGATCCATGCGTTTCCCTGGTGACTGGATCTGCTATGCCCATGCTGAGTAGGTACGATTTGAAACGGATCGTCTGGGCCACAGAAAACACGCTTTTTAGTTTCACTAGTTTTTACACCTGGGTGTTTTGTGCAATGTAAGTGGACTAAATCAGCGCCGGGATTTAACGCAGTTCCAGGTTAAGAAATAGTGGAGTTTGGAGAAAAATACAAATTTCTGTTGGGTTCAGCGGATCTGTTGTGAGGAGCAGGTTTCATCACCGAGCTGCCAGAGGAGGTAGTGGAGGCAAGAACTATAACAACATGTAAAAGCCGCTTGGACAGGTACATGGACAGGAGCGGTTCAGAGAGAAATGGGCCAAACGCGGGCAGGTGGGACTAGTGTAGATGGGGCATCTTGGTCGGCATGGATGAGTTGGGCTGAAGGGCCTGTTTCTCCGCAGTGTGACTCTGTGGTGTGGGCCTATAGGCAGCAGTGTTTAGCAGGGAGAGGAAGGAAGCATGTCGGAGATGAGCTGGTTATAGTGGGATGGGGAGGGTGGAGCAAGAGCAGGCAGACATTCTGCTGGGGCAGGGGCAGCGCTATGGATCAGCGGAATCACTGCTTGGCCAGTTGCATGTGGTAGTGCAACTGTGCAGCTTTGGTACCAGGAATGATGCTCGTGGCTGTGCTCTCCGTCTATGTAACTCTCATCATGAACGCCTGTTGATTTGTGTCTTACCTCATCCTCAGAAATAGCTCCCTGCTTCTCCTTGATTTTGTTCGCTATTGACTTCGACAAGTCCACCATCTCTTTGGCCTAAAACAAACGAGCTTTGGTCACCCATAGCCCACACAGAATGCAGAACAACGCAAGTTGGAGGAACAGCACCTCATGTTTCACTGGGCAGCTTATAACCCAGCCATATGAACTTCAAGTAACCCTTGCTTTCCCTTTCTCTCCGTCCCTCCCCGACCCTAGGTCTCAGACTAGTTTCACTGTCGTCCTGATTAATGTCACTGTTGATATACCTCATTCTCACCTTCCTCTCAGCCAACAATGTACCCCCCCCCCCCCCCCCCCCCCCCCCCCCCCCCCCCCCTTGCCCAACGGAAGGTGCAAGTAAGACAATGGAGAATCTCTGCTCACTCTGGATTCACTCTAAGGCCTAAGGCTGACTACAATTGTCCACTGGGAACTCTCTCTGAATGGTTCCAATCTCTGTAGTGAGATCCTGGGATTCACAACATCACCAAGAATCCATCCTGACAGACTAAAATTATATTAACACAGTCTGAAGAACAAAACATCATCTGTCCATTCCCTCCACAGATGCCGCTTGACCTGCTGATTTCTTCCAGCACTTTGTGTTTTGCTCAATATCGCAGCACCTGCAGTTCCTTGCGTCTTCAAAACTAAATTTAAATTCTGAATTTCTATGTTGCAAGGCAAAAGCGATATTGCCAATTTATAGATGTTTTTTTCAAAATGAGAATAATCAGCTGGTTGTGTGAGGAACTAACGTCGGCCATTTGTCTCGGACTATAACTTGACTGCAGCTTTCTTTGAAAGAGTAAAGTAGGCATGAAAAGTCAAGCAACTTAAAAAGATTTGACGGCCAATATGACAAAGGTAACATGCTGGAATAGTAGACACAAGGAACTGCACATGCTGGAATCCTGAACAAAATACAAAGTGCTGGAGGAACTCAGCGGGCCATGCAGCATCTGTGGAGGGAATGGACCGAGGATGTTTCGGGTCGGGACCCTTCTTCAGACTGATGGAGTAGGGGGAGAGCTGGGAACGAGAGGTGGGGGCAGGACAAAGCTTGGCAAGTGATGGATACAGGTAAGGGAGTCAGTGACAAAGGCTGGAGGTGAAAAGGAGACAAAGAGGTGTCAGATAAGGAGAGGAGTGAAATGCAAGTGGAGGGAGGGATGTTGGTGGAAGGGGGAAGAGGGAGGATAAAAGGGAAATTGGGGACCTGGGGATGGGAGATATTTGAACAGGTTCGGTGCTGGTGGCTTCTCTCTTCACGAGGTAAAATTAAGGTAGACAAAAATGCTGGAAAAAAACTCAGTGGGCGAGGCAGCATCTATGGAGCAAAGGAATAGGTGACGTTTTGGGTCGAGACCCTTCCTCAGACTGATGTGGGGGTGGGGAGGGGCGGGGCGGGAAGAAGAAAGGAGGAGGCGGAGACAGTGGGTTGTGGGAGAGCTGGGAAGGGGAGGGGAAGGAGGGAGAAAGCAAGGACTACCTGAAATTGGAGAAGTCAATGTTCATACCGCTGGGGTGTAAACTACCCAAGTGAAATATGAGGTACCGCTCCTCCAATTTGCGGTGGGACTCAATCTGGTCATGGAGGAGGCCCAGGACAGAAAGGTCAGATTTGGAATGGGAGGGGGAGTTGAAGTGCTGAGCCACTGGGAGATAAAATTAATCTGTAGGTTTGTGGCAAGATAACATTTCTGTCTGTTGTCCAGCTAAGAGAATCACAGAACACATTAGAGATTAGGACATCTCTCTTGGCATTTTGTTTGAGCTGTCACCCTTTCGAGACAATGATTACTTGAAGTTTACTATCATTAAATATGAAGAGACCCACTTATCACCTTATTCTATACCAAAGTGAAATGGAAATTGCAGGCAGCACTCAGGAAGTCAGGTAGAGCTTGTGGATAGAGAAGCTCAGCCAATGCAGGCCCAAGGAACCACAGATGCTGGTTTATTAAAAAAAAAAAGCCACAAAGTGCTGGAGTAACTCAGCAGCAGCATATCTGGAGAACATGGACAGGTGACGTTTTGGGTCGGGGCCCTTCTTCAGACTGATCTCCATGGTCTCCAGAGATGCTGCCTGACCCGCTGAGTTACTGCAGCACTGTGTGTCTTTTTGCACAGCTAATGTTTCGGGTCTGCTTCTCTCTCCACATACGCTGTCTGACCTGCTGTAATTTTCCAGTGTTTGCCGTGTGTGGACCAGTGGTTTTTCTGTGATCATATGCATCTGGACTTCCGCATTTTGGGAATTTGTAATTTTATAAAAATTACAACGACTAAATAAATAAAAGTGGTAATTAAATTATAGTCAGGCCCTTAAACAGGTTATCGAGTGGCAATCCACAGTAGACTCTGACAGTGAGGAGCAATGTGTGCACCATGTGTCCACAAGGAAAGCACTGCTCTGGAGTGGTTGGTTTGGGACACCAGTACTCGAAACCTCACATAACATGAGCAGATGAGGAGGGAGGAAACTTACCTTTGTCATTAACTTACTGAGATCTTCAAACGCCTAGAAAAACAAATCAGTTTACAATCACACCTCTGCAGACAGTAATAGTCAGAGTTATAAAACACACAACTATTCTGCTGTAATTAATTGACATTAAAATGCAAACAGAATGTTGGACAAGTGCCCAGGTCAAAATGCATTAAAACAAAAACAACATTTGGACATAGACAGATTGGATAGGTTTGGATGGATATGGGCTAAATGGGACGAGCCCAGTATGCCTACCCAAAAGCCTTTTTAAACACCACTATCGTATCTTCCTCCACCACCACCCCTGGCAGCTCGTTCCAGCATCCACCACCCTCTGTGTAAAAAGATCTTCCCGTCACTCTTTTAAATCTCTTTTCCACTTGAAAATCTATTTACAGTTTCTAGCTATACTAACAATACTCCAAACTATTTTCCGCACTCGTGTTTCTTTCTCATTCTACATTTCAGACTGAGTTTGGCTTGATTGTATCCATGTAGTGTCTGATCCGATTGGATAGCACGCCAACAGAAGCTTTCCGTTGCACCTCGGTACATGTGACAATAGTAAACAAATCTATCGCTCTTAGCTATAAATTGACCTATTACTTATCGATAAAATGCATTGGTATTGTTTTATTACTGTTTTGCGTCTACTCAGATACCCTCAAATACCCATGGACTATCTTTAATCACACTTTATCTTGCTCTGAACGTCATTCCCTTTATCCTTTGTTTATACCTGCTCTAGTATCTTTGGTCTGTACACTGTGGATGGCTCGATTGTAATCCATGTACAGTCCTTCCGCTGACTCGATAGTGCACACCAAAAGGCGTTTCACTTTTTGTGACAATTAACTAAACATACAGTGGGAAAACATTGCTTTAGGTGCCACCCAGGCAGCTCAGATTATGCAGGAGGATAAAAGGGAGGGCAAAAGAGAAAATAAAGAGAGTGCAGAATACCGTGTTACAGCTACAGAGAAAGTGCAGGTAAAAAAAAAACTGCAGAGGCTGCAATGTGGTAGGTTGCATGATTAGAAATAGACCCCAACCAAATGAGGGGTCTGTTCAAGAGTCTAATGCTAGCAGTGAATAGGTTGCTATGACAACTAATTATTTCCAGTCATTTGAATGAAAAGAGAAGCAGGCGGGGTGGAAGATTGCAACCTTCACGTGGTCCGCCCTGTTTCGACTAATGCAATCAACTCGACGTGCACAAACGGAAGATCAAATAGAACAAGTTGTCCAACAACTTTAGGCTGAGCACGCCACACGAAAGAAGAAGAAGCAGGATTTCCTGTGTCTATTCCAATGTAATATTTTAAAACACATAGTAATGGTGGCTAGATACAAGCTATTTTGTTTTCTTAACATCATGGCTGAGAAGGCTCAACTTTGCCTCCAAATTGAATTACAGGGTGTTGCCAAATTCTGGGGTAAAGTAAATAGGAAGAATTTGCTGGGGCGATAAAGCACAGGGTCTGTGGGTAGTTTGTGGACTCGCTTTCCTTTCATCGTCCACTGGAACAGTGTGTTGAGAAGGTTGCAAATGACGGCAGGGTTCAGAGGGATTCCATGAACAAAGAGAGGGAGCACACACCTAACAGGAACTTCCTCTGATAAACAGCGGGGAACTGCAGCATTCTTATCTGGGACAAACAGAGCCAGCAGGAAACCATGGCTGAAACCTGAGGGTCACTAACTGCTGCAAAACACCTCCATGGAACAAAATAGCCTGTCGTCTCTAAAAAGAGTTTAAAAAAAAAAATAGTTCGGCAAACAGATTATTTTTATAGTGAAGCTTTGCTTATTTTTTTTCTTTTGGAGAAGGGCAGATTACATGAAGCATGAGAATGTTGTTGGCTTATTTTGCAGAATTCATTGTGTGAGTTATGTCCATTCAGCAACGACGGAGGTATTTTTAGAACTCTACAACAAAAAAGGATTCAAATGCTAGCAGTAAAGGAGTTCAACCAGACTTCCTTCTATTCAGAATCCCAGCAAGGACCATCTGTCATTTTGTGTACAACGCAACGTGCTGGAGGAACTCAGTGGGTCAGGCAGCATCTGTGCAGGGAATGGACACAGACGACGTTTCGGATCGGGACCCTTCTTCAGACTGATGGAGTCGGGGGGGGAGAATGCTGGGAAAGAGAGGTGGGGGTGGGACAAAGCATGCCGAGTGACAGGTGGATACGACTGGGCAATTGGCAGATGAGTGACATTGGTGACATGCCCTCCACAAATGCTGCCTGACCTGCCGAGTTCCTCCAGCACTCGGTGTTTTGCTGAAGATTCCAGCATCTGCAGTTCCTGGTGTCTCCATCCATCCTTTTGTCTTACTACAGGGCCCTAGTGAGACCACACCTGGAGTATTGTGTGCAGTTTTGGTCTCCAAATTTGGGAAGGACATTCTTGCTATTGAGGGAGTGCAGCGTAGGTTCACAAGGTTAATTCCCAGGATGGCGGGGATTGTCATATGCTGAGAGAATGGAGCGGCTGGGCTTGTATACTCTGGCGTTTAGAAGGATGAGAGGGCATCTTATTGAAACATATAAGATTATTAAGGGTTTGGACACGCTAGAGGCAGGAAACATGTTCCCGATGTTGGGGCAGTCCAGAACCAGGGGCCACAGTTTAAGAATAAGGGGTAAGCCATTTAGAACGGAGATGAAGAAACACTTTTTCGCACAGAGAGTTGTGAGTGTGGAATTCTCTGCCTCAGAGGGCGGTGGAGGCCGGTTCTCTGGATACTTTCAAGTGAGAGCTAGATAGGGCTCTTGAAGATAGCGGAGTCAGGGGATATGGGGAGAAGGCAGGAACAGGGTACTGATTGGGGATGATCAGCCATGATCACATTGAATGGCGGCGCTGGCTTGAAGGGCCAAACGGCCTACTCCTGCACCTATTGCCTATTGTCTACATAAATCGGACAGACGCAGAGCGTCTCTGGCAGCTCTGAGCTTGCAGTCACAAGGCACTGTGGACCTTAATCCACAGCAGCAGAAGTTTGGACATCCGCAGCCTGTGGATACCGAGTCCACCAGGGTGTCAGCACACCGCTGCAGGCAGTCCTCAGGGCAGAGGCCCCAGATCAAGCACTTCCATCATTCCACCAGAAGGTGGCGAAACCGTGCAGTTTTGCTCGCCCCATTACAGGAAGGATGTGGAGGCTTTGGAGAGGGTGCAGAGGAGGTTCACCAGAGTGATGCCTGGATCAGGGACTATTACCTATAAGGAGAGGCATGAAAGTGTGGATTGTTTCCTCTGAAATATCGGAGGATGGGGGAAGACAATAGAAGTATATTAATTCACCTTAAACCTATTCCCTCTGGTTGTTGATTCCCCAACCCAGGGGTAAACACTCTGTACAGTCACCCGAACTTTTACCCTCAGGATTTTATACACCTCTATAACATCACCTGTGAGACCCTCCTAGACTCCAAGGAGTAAAGTCTTAGCCTGCCCAACCTCTCCCATAGCCGAGGCACGCGAGTGCCGGCCTTCAGATGACTATCCTGGTAACCTAACATGTGCACCTCCACTGTGTGGGATGGGACATCAGAACAGGCAGATACACCCATCACGGCATCTTCTAGGTTGAAGCAACTAAACCTCTCAATTGACCCCAGGTTTCCACTGTAGAATAATACATTCAGAAAGCACAAAGTATGGAATATATTTTAGCGTGGTTATATGTAAGGTAAATAAATATACCAATATATAATAACATTAAGTTATATATTTTCTAGATTAGTAAGGGTGTCAATGGTTATGGGGAGAAGGCAGGAGAATGGGGTTGAGAGGAAAAGATAGATCAGCTATTATTGAATAAACTTGATGGACTGAATGGCCCAATTCTGCTCTTACAACTTATGAGCACATGAGCATAAAACAAGAATACAAACAGAATATCCCCTCATCAAACACTGCCCGGCCCACCGTGATTGTCCAGGCAGAGGACATGTGTTTGGACGGAGGCCCTGCAGTTGTAGTTCACAGGTAACGGACTTACCTCCGAGATGTTTTTGTCCGTCTCCTTCCGTTTCTCTGCCAGCTTCCGCTCTATGCCCACAATTCCTACAGCCTTCACTCTTCCTGGCTGTAAAAAAATAGGGAACAGTGCAAATGATGCATCTTCTATTCATTGTTTTTGTCTTTTAACAAATACAAATATTTCCTACTATTTGTGATTGTTAAACACTCTCAAAGGAAACAAACTATAAAGGGAAGTAATTTGTTGTTACTAACAATGGCTGAGACTCGGTGAAGTTGCAATCCCCTTTAATGTATCATCATAGAGTCGTACAGCCCGGAAACAGGCCCTTCGGCCCAACTCATCCATGCTGTCCAAGATGCCCATCTACACCAGTCCCACCTGCACATGTATGGCCCATATGCAGCAGGCAATGAAGAAAGCGAATGGTATGTTAGCTTTCATAGCAAAAGGATTTGAGTATAGGAGCAGGGAGGTTCTACTGCAGTTGTACAGGGTCTTGGTGAGACCACACCTGGAGTATTGTGTAAAGTTTTGGTCTCCAAATCTGAGGAAGGACATTATTGCCATAGAGGGAGTGCAGAGAAGGTTCACCAGACTGATTCCTGGGATGTCAGGACTGTCTTATGAAGAAAGACTGGATAGACTTGGTTTATACTCTCTAGAATTTAGGAGATTGAGAGGGGATCTTATAGAAACTTCCAAAATTCTTAAGGGGTTGGACAGGCTAGATGCAGGAAGATTGCTCCCGATGTTGGGGAAGTCCAGGACAAGGGGTCACAGCTTAAGGATAAGGGGGAAATCCTTTAAAACCGAGATGAGAAGAACCTTTTTCACACAGAGAGTGGTGAATCTCTGGAACTCTCTGCCGCAGAGGGTAGTCGAGGCCAGTTCATTGGCTATATTTAAGAGGGAGTTAGATGTGGCCCTTGTGGCTAAGGGGATCAGAGGGTATGGAGAGAAGGCAGGTACGGGATACTGAGTTGGATGATCAGCCATGATCATATTGAATGGCGGTGCAGGCTCGAAGGGCCGAATGGCCTACTCCTGCACCTAATTTCTATGTTTCTACAAGTTTTTTCCTATCCATGTACCTGTCCAAATGTGTTTTTATTATTGTAGTATCTGCCTCAACTACCTCCTCTGGCAGCTCGTTTCCATATGACCACCACCTTCTGTGTGAAAAAGTTGACCCTCGTGTTCCTAATAAATCTTTCTCCTATCCCCTTAAACCTATGCCCTCTGGTTCTCGATTCCCCTTTGACTCTGTGCATTCACCCTATCTATTCCCCTCATGATTTTATACTTGAGTCTGACAATCTGAAGAAGTATCCCAACCCGAAACATCATCAGTCCATTCCCCCCACAGGTGCTGACTGGCCCGCTGAGTTCCTCTGGCACTTTGGTTTTTTTTGCTCAAGATTCCTGCATCTGCAGTTTCTTGCGTCTCTAAATATTAAAAAAATTCATCATCTCTCAAACAGCTGGATGCATGAAAAGTGGCAAGAAGCAGGCAGCATAAAAAGGAACTGCAGATGCTGGTTTACACAAAATGGCACAAAGTGCTGGAGTAACTCAGTGGGTCAGGCAACATCCCTGGAGAACGTGGATAGGCGACGATTTGGGTCGGGACCCTTCTTCAGACTTAGAGTTAGTCCGGAACTTTTCAGTATAAATGGCAAATGGGTACAAGGCAGTAGAGGGTTTAAAGCTTAAAGATTCTGAATTGCTTCCTATATGTTTACACAATTTTTGTTTGGCTCTTCACAATAAATCACGATGGGATTTGACAACAGCACATACTTGTGATCTACCAGCTGGCACTGGCTGAGGTACAGAGCTCCTCTCCCATCGCTTCTGAGATAGTTCCTCCGCAAGTCGCCTGTAAAACTGTGAAGACAATGTTAAACATTGATGAAAGCTAATCATAATTAACTTGACAGATGCTATCCACAAATATCCAACAGCAAACTGCAATTACAACAAGCACGTCTAGATCCCGAGTGGAATTCATTGCCACAGACCATGTGGAGAACGTCATTGGGTATTTTTTAAGGGAAATTTTTACATTCTGAAAGTGACAAATTAGTACGGGTGTCAGGGGTTATGGGGAGAGGGCAGAAAAATGGTGTTGAGAGGGAATAAATAGATCAGCCGTGATTGAAGGGCAGAATAGACTCAATGGGCCGAATGGCATAATTCTGCTCTTATGACTTATGAACCTTGCATTAATGTACAACTGCTTTGAATCGAGTAAACTGCATAAATGGCTGGTCTTGGTGAATGCAAAGCTTTCCAAAGTGACTGAGAGATAGGCATCTTCCCCAGCCTGCCCCCAGCTGTAGGAATCCTCCCCCTTCACCACACACGGGTTGCTGAGGGTGGGCAGTCCAGGTTTAATGATGGCAGCTGCTGGCAGCATTCAACATGGTGACAATATGACTGTTTTATAAAGCCTTCCATCACATACCCTTCAGGTTCAACTTAAACAAAGTAGCAAGAGGGCTGAAGTGAAGTGATCAGTTGGCTGAGAGTCGTAGAGTCTTTCGGCTCAACTCGTCCATGCCAACCTGGATGCCCCATCTACACTAGTCCCACCTGACCCAGTTTAACCCACATCTCTCTAGACCTTCCCTATCCATGTACCTGTCCAAATGTATTTTAAATGCTTTTATAGTGCCCGCCTCAACTATCTACTCCGATAGCTCCTTTTATAATCCCACCACCCTTTCTGTGATAAAGTTTCCCTCTCACCTTAAACATATGTCCCCTGGTTCTTGATTCCCCAACTTAGGGTAAATGACAGAGCGTGCACTCACCTTATCTATTGCCCTCATGATTGTATACACCTCCAAAAGATCACCCCTCATCCTCCTACACTCCAAGGAATAAAGTCCTAGCCTGCCCAACCTCTCCCGATAGCTCAGCCCCTCATGTCCTGGCAACATCCTCATTAATCCTCTCTACACCCTTTCCAAATGAACAACATCCTTCCTACAGCACGGTGACCAAAACAGCACACAATACTCCAAATACAGCCTCAACAATGTATTGTACGACTAACATAATATCTGAACTTGTGTACTCAATAACCTGGTTTATGAAGGCCAATGTACCAAATGCCTTTGTGAATCCTAATCTCCATTTTGGGGATAAAGTCAGATTATGATCAGGAATATATTAATCAGATGTACTCGATGTATGCATCTGCAAGATTTCACTAATCTCTCAATCTGATATGAAACTAACCAAAGATAGGAGAAACAAGGAATTGTAGATGCTGGTTTTACAAAAAAAATGACACAAAGTGCCGGAGTAACTAAAAAAAACTGTAGAAAACCTGAAAACAAACATAACGATTTTCAAGGGATATAAGGAAAAAAATGACCTGCTAGAGGAGGTAGTTGAGGCAGGCACTGAAACAACATTTAACAGAGATCTGAACAGGTACACGGATAGGAAAGGTTTTGAAGGATATGGTCCCAACGCAAGCAAATGGGTCTAGCTTAGGTGTGGCATCTTGGTTGACATGAACGAGTTGGGACAAAGGGCCTGTTTCCCTGCTGTATAACTCTATGACTGCTCTTTGAGGTCCCTCCGGTAATGTAACCATCAGCTATTTCAAGAGTCGTCCAGTGTGTTTAATTGTCTTATGTACCGAACATGGAACTATACAATTCTTTCTTGTAGCAGCTTTACATGCCAGTGTGGTGTGGGTCTTTGATGATGCTGGCTGCCTTTTTAAGGCAGCGCCTTCTGTAGATCCCTTTGATGGTGGGGAGGTCAGTACCTGTGATGGACCTTCGATGGTGGGGAGGTCAGTACCTGTGATGGACCGGGCAGTGTCCACCACTCTCTGTAGTCTCTTTCATTCCTGAGCGTCCTTGTCACAGGAACCTCCAGCATATTTAACTCAGACCCACTGACCCTGATACAGTTCCTTCAGACAAGGCGATAATGCCAGATATTAAAATCCACCCAAATTCATCCCTGGCTTAACACTTTAGAAATATTTACCTAATACAACTTGTGGGGTTAAGATCTGAGATCAGAACTTGTGCACTGCCATGTCTACTTATTGAAACTTAAAACAAATGTAATCTTTTATTTGGAATTGTCTGTGTAAGATTTGGGACATGAGAAGACCATCAAAATAATTAGAAATAAACATGTTGTAAGACTTCATTGATTATAATGTTTCATTCAAACAGGAAATATTGTTAGCTAAAATTAAACAGTATTGGTTCTATAATGAAGATCTTGCTTAAACCACAGGAATGAACATGGTTGCTAGTTATTAAAATACTAAGCCTATTGTTCAATGGAGCTGGATACTGTGCGGACTCAAATAGAAAGGCAGTGCTGAGTAAAGCACAAAGTGCTGAAGGGCGGCAAGGTGGAGCAGCGGTAGAGTTGCAGCCTTACAGTGCCAGACCCGGGTTCAATCCTGACTACGAGTGCTGACTGTACAGAGTTTGTACGTTCTCCCCGTGACCGAGTGGGTTTTCTCCGAGATCTTTGGTTTCCTCCCACATTCAAAGACATACAGGATTGTAGGTTAATTGGCTTGGTATAAGAATAAATTGTCCCTAGTGTGTGTAGGATCGTGTTAATGTGCGGGGATCTCGGGTCGACGTGGATTTGGAGGGCCGAAGGGCCTGTTTCTGCTCCGTATCTCTAAACCAGGGGTGGGCAACCTTGTTCTGCATAGGGGCCGGGACGCACGTCTGTGGGCGGATGACGGGCCACATCCATCACGTGTACGCATGGATCTCGCCCCCATCCCGCCCCGGATGGCAGGCATCAAATCACGTGTTCACAGAAGGCAGACAAAAATGCTGGGGAAACTCAGCGGGTAAGGTAGCCTCATGCAATCCTTGCATGTCTCACCCACTGAGTTTCTCCAGCATTTTTGTCTACCTTTGATTTTTCCAGCATCTGCAGTTCTTTCTTAAACGTGTTCACAGAAGACGCGCGGCCGTGCCGGAGGCTTTGCGCAGGATGCGGTACAGTCAGATCTTGGCGCTTGGTGGCTCGGCGAGCCGGATGATTACGGGGAAGAATATCCGCCTGATGTTAGCTCTTGAACACTGCACAACACTAACTAATCTATGAACTACAAACCGGATGATTTCGGGTTAAGGGCCGCATTCGGACCAGGGACCGTAGTTTGCCAACTCCTGCTCTAAACTAAACCAGGTCAGGCAGCACCTGTGGAGGGAATGGACAGATTGTGTTTTGGGTCGGGACCCTTCTTCTGACTGCGAATGTTAGATAGAGGTTCCTTGCACATACATGGTCAAATCATGTTTTGTTTTACTGAGCTATTTTTGGGAAGGTGAAGCTAAGCTGTCACTCTCCCCACCCACCCTGCCACAGGGCAACAGTGAGCAAGTTCCTGAAACATGGAGCCTGTTTACACTGGAGTACAGTGTTCAGTGGAATTCATTGTCGAAGGAATGGAATACAGAAACAGGAAGGTGTGATTAAATGTAAATGGAGCTTCAGAGATACCGCACCCACAGTTTGGGTAAATCAGCTGTCAACAAAAACTGCATTAAATGGCCAAAGATTTATTGCACTGTTATTCCGATTAATGCAACTACCTGTATTTGCAATCCTTTCCCAGGAACGAGCTGCCAGAGGAGGCAGTGGAGGCAAATACTTTAACAGCATTTAACAGACATTTGATACATGGATAGGAAAGGATTAGAGGTATATGGACCGAACACGGGCTGGTGGGACTAGTGTAGATGAGGCATCTTGGTCGACATGGATGAGTTGGCCTGTTTCCGTACTGTATGACTCCGTGACTGTATAAGGAGGAAAACCTTTAATATTTAAGAGTATGAAGGTGTCTGTTAGTGTGGAGAGAAATTGTTTCCACATGGGTGACTAAGGTGGTATAAATACAAGATAATAATGAACTGGTTAAATTAAACCTTCAGGAGAAATTTCATTACATACACAGTTGCGAATTTATGAATCATAGCCCAATTTTTTTTAACTCATTTTAAAAGATTGATACAGTATACATTGATATATATATATTGGACAGCAGAGTAATATAGAACAGGAAGGCGCTTTGGGTAGACTACACTAACAGTCCAGGTAGATCGGTGGTCTTCAACTACAAAGGGAAACTGATGCATTAAAACGGCCAAAGGTTGTATTCTGTGGCTTCCCATAAAGTATCGTTAAGCATATACTTTGCTATCAATGCTTTTTCGTAAGCAAAAACATGCTGGTGCACATATCAATAAAAATTAAACTGCATTTATCCACAATTTTTTCCTATCAATATACCCCTCTTCTGTTTTGATTTTGTAACCAATCAATTTCTAAATTAATAACCCAATAAGTAAAGCGTATAAAATGAACACATTAAAAAATTACTGTCACAAAGAAAATCATTGCTGGCTATAATTCTCATTGAATAATCACTAACAAACCCATGATTAAACTAAAAGAATATTTACCGTACCCAGTATTTAATAAATACTATTAAATGTTATTATTGTTAATTTGATAAAAATGTCTTAGAAATGTGAGAATTTGCTTACAGTTGGATATCCATAATTCATAACCAGTGTACTCGTGTACTAAATAACCCAAGTTATTTTAGCTTTAGAGATAGAAACATAGAAAATAGGTGCAGGAGTAGGCCATTCGGCCCTTCGAGCCTGCACCACCATTCAATATGATCATTGCTGATCATCCAACTCAGTATCCTGTACCTGCCTTCTCTCCATACCCCCTGATCCCTTTAGCCACAAGGGCCACATCTAACTCCCTCTAAAATATAGCCAAATGAACTGGCCTCAACTACCTTCTGTGGCGATGTAGCATGAAAATCAGGTGCTTCAGCTCGACGAGTACACGCCGCCCATCGGTCACCCGTTCATGCTAGTTCTATGTTATCCCACTTTCCCATCCATTCCCTACCCATTAGAAGCAATTTACAGAGGGCCAATTAACTTACAAACCCCCATGTCATTGGGAGCAATCACAGGCAGAATGTGCAAACTCCACACAGACAGCACCCGAGGTCAGGATCAAACCTGGTTTTCACGCGCTGAGAGACAGCAGCTCTGCCTGCTGCACCACTGTGCAGTCCTTCAATTTTAAATGAACAGTTGGTGAATTCTGTTCCCACTGCATTTCCCCTCGGGATGTTATAGTTACCTCGATCTGTCCATGTTCGCGGAAGGAGAGTTTGATGAAAGAGTACTTGCTGCTCTGATACGGGCCCGCATCCTTGTTGGAGGCAGCCGCTTGAAGATGAATGATTATTTTAGCACTGAAAACAAAACAGAACGGTTCAACCTACCGCTGCTTGCAGAGTAGTGTTTAAATTGTCCGATTATAATATACATACTCTACTGATGGATATTCTCAATAACATCCCAGCTGTTATCTGGCAATGGAACCATCCTCTCACCAGCTAGAGAGTGGCCCTGACCTCCCATCCACCTCATTGGAGACCAATGAACTATCTTTAATCAGACTTTGTCTTTCATTATCTGTACACAGTGGTCAGCTTTTCACTGTACCTCGGTACACGCGATGATAATAAACTAGACTATCCCCGTCTACTTTTAGCCAGAAATTTGCACCATTTAATCAGGGACCAAAAGATAATTATCCCAATTTTGATATTGATGTTTAGTTTAAAATTAAAAGTTCAACAAAGTTGGGGATTTCTCCAAAAGGAAAAAACAAATAAAAATTCAGCTTTGTAAAATGCATTTATAGGGTGATAATGAATGAGTGTTCGGAGACTAATTCTCCTCAGCACGGAATGGCTATGACATAAAAGTATGGGGAAAACGGATGGTAACTTAATAACAGGAAATAAAATGAAGCTGCTGATTATTTTATTGGCAAAGTTAGGTCAACATCATGCAGCAGTACAAGTCGCTGGTGAGACCACACTTGGAGCACTGTGTACAGTTCTGGTCGCCCAGTTACACAAAGGATGTCAATGTGCTGGAGAGAGTGCAGAAGAGATTCAACAGGATGTTACCTGGACTTGCAAAAAATAGACACAAAGTAGTGGAGCATTTCAGCGGGCCAGGCAGCAACTCCGGAGAACATGGATAGGTGACGTTTTGGGTCGGGACCCTTCTTCAGACTGATTATGGTGGGGATGGGGCAAATCGTGGCATGTGGCAGGTGAAAAGGTTTGCAGACTTGAGTTATTGATGTTGGATAGGCTGGGACTTTTTTCTTTGGGGCGTAGGAGGTTGTGGGGTGACCTTATTCAGGTGTACAAAATTGTGAAGGGCACGGATAAAGTGATAAATCTCCAGGGTAGGGGATTCTAAAACTAGAGGTGACAGGCCAAAGGTGAGAGGGGAGAGATTTAATGGGGACTTCAATGGCAGTTTTACACTCAGACATTTGGACAGATATAAGGATGGGGTTTAGAGGGATATGGGCCAAATGCAGGCAAATGGAACTAGGCCAGTATGCCAACTTGGTTGACAAGGGCAGAAGGGCCTGTTTCCATGCTGTACTGCTCCATGGCTCTATGAGGTTTCAGGCAAATGACTTCAGGGTAATTTGGAGATAGTGTTGTTCTTCTGATCAGGCTCGATAAATCCTCTAGAATATTTCAAGATGCAACTTGCAGAATAGGTGGAGGAGAACCAGTGGATGTGGCAGATTTAGACTTGCAGGAAGCTTTCAATGAAGATCCACATGAAAAGACTAGTTCAAAGATATATTTATTGTCACATACACCAATTGGTGCAGTGAAATTCGAGTTGCCATTGATAAGAATACAACACAACATTATAAAGAAATGTAACATCAAACATAAAAAACATCCCCCTACAATGGTTCCCACTGTGAGGGAAGGCACAAAGTCCAGTCCCCATCGCCTTGTCCACCCATAGTCGGGCCTATTGAGGCCCCTGCAGTCGCCGCTACGGCGGCCCGATGTTTCAGGCCCTTCTCGCCGGGCGATGGCGCTCCGGCGTCGGGAGACTAGTATGCCTGACCTGCTGAATTCTTCCAGCATTTAGTGTTTTGGGTCCAGGGATAATTTTGTGGGAGTTGTCACTTGTCAGAGGTGACACATTATGAAAAAACAACAATCAAAATCATTCTACTATGTCTTTTTTAAGCCAAAATACTGAAAACCCATGTTGATTTCCCTCCTGTGATGTATGTGGTCCTTATTTAGAGCATTGTTTAGGTTTAGTTAAGAGATATAGTGCGGAGACAGTTGATTCAGCGCGGAAACAGGTGATACAGCGTGGAAACAGGTGATACAGCGTGGAAACAGGTGATACAGCGCGGAAACAGGCCCTTCGGCCCACCGAGTCCACACCGACCAGCGATCCCCGCACATTAACTCTATTCTGCACACACTAGGGACAATTTACATTTTTTTTAATACCAAGCCAATTAACCTACAAACCAGTACGCCTTTGGCGTGTGGGAGGAAACCGAAGATATTGGGAGAAAACTCACGCAGGTCACGGGGAAAACGTATAAACTCTGGATCGAGCGCAGGTCCCTGGCATTGTAAGGCAGTAGCTCTACCGCTATGCCACCGTGCCGCCCACTGATATTATAATACAGAATAAAAGCACTACATTATCTGACTGTTCATATCTAACGCTGCCGGAAATGATGAAATATCTCGACTCCAGGCTGAATAACAAGTTTGCTCGTATATTCAACACAACACTGCTGTTTCATCAGCTGTCCCTCATTTCTTCCTTCTTTTCCGGAAAGACAACTCCAATCTAGGAAGAACAAAGGTTCATGTGCCAAAGGGTTGCAGGCACTTCCCAAAAGAATAATAAACTCAACTCATTAATTACAGCACCGTTCGGTAGAGCGCACGCTTCCTACCAAAACAAACCCTTCAGTTAGAGTCACAGCCAACAGAAACATTTCATTAGCCGGTCAGGCATGACGATTGCAGAGAATCGGTGTCAACATATCATCATCCCCATCACTATCTCTGATTAGAATTAATATTTATAACAATAAAACATCTCTTTTCTGGTTTTGATCTAAATGTTGGTATACATCAAACTTACAGTTTCAAGGGATTTTAATTTCTTTAAAGATAGGGTTCCCAAGTTCATAAGTAGAAGGAGCAGAATTAATCCATTCGGCCCATCATGTCAACGCCATTCAATCATGGCTGATCTATCTTTCCCTCTCAACCTCATTCTCCCCATTATCGTTGATACTCTTACTAATCAAGAATCTTTCAAACACCGCCTTGAAAATCCTCAATGTCTTGACCTCCACTGCTGTCTGTGGCAATGAATTCCACAGATTCACCACCCTCGGACTAAAGAAATTACTCCTTATCTCCTTTCCAAATTCCTCCTTATCTGCTTTTATTCTGTGGTTGTGCCCTCTGGCTCTGGACACCAGTGAAACATCCTCTCCACATCTACTCCATCCAGGCCTTTCACTATTCGGTAAGTTTCAATAAGGTCGCCCCTCATTCTTCCAAACTCCAGCGAGTACAGGCCCAGAGTCATCAAACGCTTATCATACATTAACCCAATCATCCCTGGGATTATTCTGGTGAACCTCCTCTGGACTCTCTCCAACGCCAGCACATCCCTCCTCAGATATGGGGCCCAAAACTGCTCACAATATTCCAAATGCAGTCTGACCAGCGCCTTATAGAGCCTCAGCATTACATCCCTGTCGAGGAGGAGCCATCTTGGGGAATGGCTGCTAACCAGCAGCCGTCCGTTTAATTCACTTTTTTTTGGAAGTTTTAGTGTGTTCTGTGCCTTGTCTGTGTGAGAAATTACTTTTTAATGTGGGGGGTAGGGGGTAACTATATTTCTAGGTCCCTACCTGGTCAGTGAGGCAGCTTTTTCTCCGGGCTGCCCCGCCGACCCATCCTCGTGGCCTACCAAAGGGCGTGGAGCGCCGTTTCCTGTCGGGGACCGCCCAGCACCTCGGCTTCGGTGGCGGCACAGCGCTGGAGCGCTATTGCGGAGCGGGGCGATGCCTTGCCTGGGTCGCCGCGCTAGATCGACGCGCTGGAGCTCCGGTGAGCTGTGACCGCTGTGTTCAACACCTCTGGGCTGCGGGTCTGCGGAGCGGAGCGGGCGGCTCCGACTCTAACATCGGGAGCCTGGGAGCTCCAAACCGGCACGGCCTTGTCGGCTTCGGGAGCCGCGGTCCCCAGTTACGAAGCGGCCGTTCCAGGTGGCCCAGCCGCTGAAAGGACTCTCCCGACGCCGGGGCAACACCACCCGGCCAGAACGGTCAGGAACATCGGGCCTCCGTAGAGGCAATAGCGGAGGCCTCAAAAGGCCTGAGTTTGGGAGAACTGGAGAAGGGGACTGGACATTGTGCCTTCCCCCACAGTGGCAATCATTGTGGGGGGATGATTTTGTTTGTGTGTAAGTTAATATGTTAGTCTGTGTCCAAGATGGCTGTCGGAAGGGAGAGTGGACGCTGGCGCGCTTTAGCTGCCGCTGCTCTCTCTTCACATTGTGTTTTTGATTTTTTGTCTTTGGAGCGATTTCTGTCTTTAATTTGTGTATTGGTGATGTCCTTATTATTTATTTTACTCCGACTAAATGTTTTTTTCTCTCTTGTTAATCTCTGTAAGGTGTCCTTGAGACTTTGAAAGGTTTATTAAATAAAATGTATTATTATTATCCCTGCTTTTGTATTCTAGTCCTCTTGAAATAAATGCTGGCATCGCATTTGCTGGTGAATTTGTGGGATTCATTGCCACAGACCGTTGTGGAGTCCAAGGCATTGGGTATTTTTAAAGCCGTGTGGATCGGTTCTCAATTTGTAAGGGTGTCAAAGGTTACGGGAAGAAGGCAGGAGAATGGGGTTGAGCGGGAAAGATAGATCCGCCATGATCGAATGGTGGATGGGCTGAATGGTCTAATTCTGTTTCTATGTCTTCTGGTCCTATGGTATGACTAACTTCCACATTTATGCACAGGAATCCCACACTTGCTGACAACCAACACAGGAAATGTCAGCATTACGCACAGGATGGTGGCATTTCTGCAGCAAAATCAGAGCCAATATCTCAGATAATTGTTTAAGAAGGAACTGCAGATGCTGGAAAAATGAAGGTAGACAAACATGCTGGAGAAACTCAGCGGGTGAGGCAGCATCTATGGAGCGAAGGAAATAGGCAACATTTCAGGTCGAAACCCTTCTTCAGACTTCAGACAGAAGGGTTTCGGCCCGAAACGTTGCCTATTTCCTTCGCTCCATAGATGCTGCCTCACCTGCTGAGTTTCTCCAGCATTTTTGTCTATCTCAGATAATTGCTTTTGCAACAATCTACTGAAATGACTCTTTGGATTAAATCCAGTGATTTACAGATCCACTCAGGTAAAATTAGTTTAGAGAAGTTTCACTTTACCTTTTTCCTATTCCAGCTGCTTGTTCTTCAAAGAAAACAATCTGCCACAGAGGCAGCGAGATGCAGCAATCCTGTGTTCATGGCAAATGGAGAAATAATTTAGCGGCTGAACTCCATCAAAGTTTGACCTTGAATATTCCAATGTGGGGTTAAGCAATCACCACCCACCCCTCCGATAGCGAAAGGCATGGACAGCGTGGATAAGGGGAGTTTGTTTCCACTGGTGTCTAGAGCCAGAGGGCACAACCTCAGAATAAAAGCAGATAAGGAGGAATTTCTTTAGTCAGAGGGTGGTGAATCTGTGGAATTCATTGCCACAGACGGCAGTGGAGGTCAAGGCTTGAGGCTATGACATCTTCCCTCAGTTCTGAAACATGAACTCTCTCTCCCTCAGCCCCAGTATTTCTGCTTTTAGTTGATATTTTCAGCATTTGACCTGTCTACTATTATTTTGATTTAAAGATACAGTCAAAATCATACATTGTGACAAAAATCGATACAAGGATCCACAATTAAAAATAAAGGCAGCGTTTTCACAATGTGGTGATTTTATTATTTATGACACTATTTTTTTTTTTTAGCTTAATATATTTTATAACACCTTCCAATAATGGTACAACATTAATATGGCAGAGTGTTCCTGAGGCATGCCACTGAAACAAAAAGGGGACAATGTTCTGATGAAGGGCCCCACCCTGTAATGTCGTCCCAGCCTTGTTCTCCAAAGATGCTGCCTGACCCATTGAGTGACTCCAGCACTTTGTGTCCTTAAAACAGGGACACTTTCTACCCTTTTCACATTTTTGATTTCACACAATCCAGAAACAAGCAAGATGTGGCCTTCTACACCTTTCCAAACCACATATCTGTCTAAATGTTTTTTTTAAGTCGTAATTGTATCCGCTTCTATAGCTTCCTCTGGCAGCTCATTCTAGATACGGACCATCCTCCAAGTGAAAAGGTTGCACCTGAGGTCCTTAAATCTCTCTACTCTCACCTGAACCCTGTGCTCTCTAGTTTTAGTTCTCGGAGTGCAGATAAATTGTTCCCTGAAAGTGGCATCACAGGTAGACCTGGCGGTGAAAAAGACTTTAGGCACACTCGCCTTCATCAGGCAGGGAATTGAGTATACAGTTGTACAAGATGTTGGTGATGCTGCATTTGGAGTATTGTGTTCAGTTTTGGTCACCCTGCTGTACGAACTATGTCATTAAAGCTAGAAAGAGTGCAGAGATTTACACGGATGCTGTCAGAACTCGAGGGTTGGGAGAGGGAGGGCAGGCTAGGACTTTAATTCTTGGAGCTGACGGGAACTGAGAAAAGATGTGGTGAATGCACCGAATCTTTTCCCCAGGGTAGGGGAATCAAGAACCAGGGCATAAGGCAAAAAGTGAGTGGTGGAAGATTTAACAGGAACCTGAGCGGCAGCTTTTTTTTCACACCGAGGGTGGTGGGTACATGGAACAAGCTTCCAGAGGTGGTAGTTGAGGCAGGTACTGTGGCATAATTTCGCAGCAGCCCGGGGCTCAATTGGATCGACAAGAGGCCGAGTGGTGGATCTGACACGGCCTGCAGCGGCATGGTGAGGCGGAGCAGCAGTGGAGGTCATCAACACATCCTCAGGCCAGGCCGACCCCTGCAACTCCGGCCCAGTATCACTGCCAGGACAACAGGCCTTTATGGTTAAGGCTCGACACTTTTTATAACTTTGGACTTAATTATAAAGATGGTGCTAAAAATTATTGTGTATTGCTTCAGGGTCATCTACTATTCCTATGCTCATGTATGTTTGGCTTATGTATTGTAAGACTTTACTGCAAAAAATAACCTCACCGTACTGTACAAGCGACAATGAAGTACCATTGGATCTTTGAACATTTGGACAGGTATGTGGATTGCAAAGGTTGAGAGGGATTATGGGCCCTGCAGCAGCAGTTGTACACTGACAATGACAATTAAAATTGAATCTGAATCTGAATTCAAACAGTATTTTATTACAAGTTATATTTCATTCACAGTATTTTCAAAAATGAAACATGTTTTATGAATTTTAAAAACCGAACTTTGTGCAGTACATTTGAAGTTATGTTCAAGAAACTTACAGAAGTTTTTTGGTCTCTCCAGAGTAATCTGTGTGTGGTGAGCAGAAGGGAGCCAGAGTCAAATTTTGTCTGCAATAAAAACGCAGTGTGTTATATTTATATTCACAGATGAACTTTAGTCAGACATTGCTCGTGGTACACGACAAAAGGTTTATCACTCCGACCGTTATACATTATATTACCAGGGACAGGTGTAAAGGGCATGTCCCACTTTCCCAAGGTAATTCACGAATTCTCCCGTGTTTTCCCCTTGATTCAAACTCGCAGAATGTTCGTAACGAGTTGGTGGATATATCGTAGAGGCTCGTTATGCCAGCTGTAGATACTCAGGGCATCAGGTAAGTCGGGACGTTTATCCCAGCCTGATAAAAAATGTCCACGAGTAAAAAAAAAGTCAGGAGGATGCCCCGAGTACCTACCGCTGGCATAACGAGCCGCTACGATATATCTACGGACTCCTACGGTTTCCTACGGACTCGTTACGAACATTCTGCGAGTTTCAATCAAGGGGAAAACTCGGGAGAATTTGTGAATAACTCGGGAAAGTGGGACAGGCCAGTAAGTCTAGTTTGTAACCTGACAGTGTGGGGATAGATTCAAGGGTCCAATTTCATTTTTTTTTATGGAGTTCGGTCTTTATATTGAACAATTACACGGGTATTCCAGAAGTGGTTATTTAATTGTACACGTACAATTGAAAGAGATGAGCAAACACAAAGTGCTGGAGAAACCCAGCAGGTCAGGCAGCATCTGTGGAGGGAATTGACAGACAATGTTTCAGGTCGGGACCCTTCTTCAGACTCTGGGCCAAAGGGTCTTTTCCTGTACTCTACGCTTCTATGTCCTCTGATGCTCCAGAAAAGGCAATCCCGGTTTGTCCAACCTCTCCATCCACCACCCTAACCGTTCATTCCCCTAACCAGCAGTGCACAGTATCTGCAGTGTGCACCATCTACATGGTTCTAGACCAGGCAATGTCAGGACTCCACCAGCAAGAAGCACAATGACTTGTGACAATGGAGCACACCGGGCCATGTACCTACTCACACAGCCACTGACCAGATGAAGAAAGGTCCCGACCCAAAGCATTCTGTCCATTCCCTCCACAGATGCTGCCCGACCCGCTGAGTTCTTCCAGCACTGTGTTGCGCTCAAGTTTCCATCATCTGCAGTCTCTTGTGTCTCAATTGAAAATGATAACTGACTGTTAATAATTCTCTCTCAATAATCTCAGCGTTTTTGTTTCCTTTCAGCGAGTATTAGCGAAGATTATAAACCACTCTCTTTATTCTCACTGATGTCCCACATGTGACAAATCTATCTCCAATCATACATGTGTGATCTACCGTCGAAGACTTTATATCAGTCAAGCATAGAAACATAGAAAAATAGGTGCAGGAGTAGGCCATTCGGCCCGTCAAGCCAGCACCGTCATTCAATATGATCATGGCTGACCATCTAAAATGAGTACCCCGTTCCTCCTTTTCCCTTCCATATCCCTCGATTCCTTTAGCCCCAAGAGCACTTTCTTCCCAAAAACCCTTTCTGGCTTAAGTCCTCCCTCACCCACCTCCAGTTTAAATTCCATTTGGAATATTTTGGAGGACCAAGAAACCAAGAACCAAGAATAAGCTAAATCTCACTCTTGAAAACATTCAGTGAATTGGCCTCCATTGCCTTCTGTGGCAGAGAATTCCACAGAATTCTCAAGCACAACATATAGCAGCATCTCTGGAGAACAGGAATAGGTGACATCTGCAGAAGGATCTCGACCAGAAATGTCACCTATCCATGTTCTCCAGACATGCTGCCTGACCTGCTGAGTTACTCCAGCACACTGTGAAACGTCACCGATCCATGTTCTCCAGAGATGTTGCCCGACCCGCTGAGTTACTCCACTACTCTGTGTCTCAGGTTGCAGATTGCTCGCTGGCACCATCTGGTGGCCACCGGAGTCCACAATTTCAGATAAACATTACAGAGAAAAACAGAGTCGACCCGACAGAACTGGCAAGTGAGAGGATGGTGGGGCACAGCTTAAATATCTGGCTACTGCAACACTTTAAAAGACCAAG